>NC_056066.1:20609318-20912348 GCF_016772045.2 Ovis aries
CACTATCTTGGCAGCTGCTTCTGTGTTTCAAATCATTTCATTATCAATGGTGATCTTGACATACCACCCATCATGTTCAGGTTTCAGAAGGAAGACAGAAAAAGATAAAAATGTGAAAAGGGAACATCACTTAGCTTGAAACAACCTTTCCAGAAATCTCCCATGTTATTTCCAATTATGTTTTGTTAGCCAGAACCCAGCCAGTGGGCACACACCTAGAATTAAGGAAAGGAAAGCAAAAATCTATTTCAGCTGGACTCATTTCCATCTTTAATATAAACCCTGTTGTTACCAAAGAAGGAGAGAATTGGAACTCTGTGGCGGGTAGAGGTCTCTTTCACACTTTCTCCTTCCATTCTTGCCATCAAAGTAAAAGAACTATTGTCTCTCTAGTGATTCAAATTAAAAATTCTAGAGTCCTTAATTCTTCCCTACATCTAATCCATCAGCCAGTCCTCATAGGTTCAAAATGTACTTTGGAAACAAAACTGTCACTTTCTTTTCTTCTCCTCTGCTGTCCCTTTAGTAAAAACTATCGTCATCTCCTGGTAGCTGTATGTAGCTGTATTATTACAGTGACCTCATATCAAGTTTCTCTCCTTCCAGTTTTCATCACCCATCCTCTTTACAACAGCTAGTGTGGTTTGCTTTGGTTTTAATTTTATGTATATTTGTTTTTTTCTTAGGTAGGAAGCCCATCTGGTTTTATTTAAGAGTTTTCAGTGGCTTCCTATTGTACAAAGAGTTTTAAAACTCAGCTTCTTATAAACAGTGCTGCGATGAACATTGGGGTACATGTGTCTCTTTCAGTTCTGGTTTCCTTGGTGTCTATGCCCAGCAGTGGAATTGCTGGGTCATAAGGCAGTTCTATTTCCAGTTTTTTAAGGAATCTCCACACTGTTCTCCATAGTGGCTGTACTAGTTTGCATTCCCATCAACAGTATAAGAGGGTTCCCTTTTCTCCACACCCTCTCCAGCATTTATTGCTTGTAGACTTGTGGATAGCAGCAATTCTGACTGGTATAAAATGGTACCTCATTGTGGTTTTGATTTGCATTTCTCTGATAATGAGTGATGTTGAGCATCTTTTCATGTGTTTGTTAGCCATCTGTATGTCGTCTTTGGAGAAATGTCTGTTTAGTTCTTTGGCCCATTTTTTGATTGAGTCGTTTATTTTTCTGGAATTGAGCTGCAGGAGTTGCTTGTATATTTTTGAGATTAATTCTTTGTCAGTTGCTTTGTTTGCTATCATTTTCTCCCATTCTGAAGGCTGTCTTTTCACCTTGCTTATAGTTTCCTTTGTTGTGCAGAAGCTTCTAATTTTAATTAGGTCCCATTTATTTTTTCTTTTATTTCCAATATTCTGGGAGGAATATGCTCATAGAGAATCCTGCTGTGATTTATGTTGGGGAGTGTTTTGCCTATGTTCTTCTCTAGGAGTTTTACAGTTTCTAGTCTTACATTTAGATCTTTAATCCATTTTGAGTTTGTTTTTGTGTATGGTGTTCGAGAGTGTTCTAGTTTCACTCTTTTACAAGTGGTTGACCAGTTTTCCTAGCACCACTTGTTGAAGAGATTGTCTCTTCTCCATTGTATATTCTTGCTTCCTTCGTCAAAGATAAGGTGTCCATAGGTGCATGGATTTGTCTCTGGGCTTTTTATTTTGTTCCATTGATCTATATTTCTGTCTTTGTGCCAGTACCATACTGTCTTGATGACTGTGGCTTTGTAGTAGAGCCTGAAGTCAGGCAGGTTGATTCCTTCAGTTCCGTTCTTCTTTCTCAAGATTTCTTTGGCTATTCGAGGATTTTTTTTATTTCCATACAAATTGTGAAATTATTTGTTCTAGCTCTTTGAAAAATACCATTGGTAGCTTGATAGGGATTGCATTGAATCTATAAATTGCTTTGGGTAGTATACTCATTTTCACTATATTGATTCTTCTGATCCATGAAGATGGTATATTTCTCCATCTATTAGTGTCCTCTTTGATTTCTTTCACCTGGATTTTATAGTTTTCTATATATAGATCTTTTGTTTCTTTAGGTAGGTATATTCCTAAGTATTTTATTCTTTTCGTTACAATGGTGAATGGAATTGTTTCCTTAATTTCTCTATTTTCTCATTGTTAGTGTATAGGAATGCAAGGGATTTCTGTGTGTTGATTTTATATCCTGCAACTTTACTATATTCATTGATTAGCTCTAGTAATTTTCTGGTGGACTGTCTAGGGTTTTCTATGTATAATAGCCAGGACATGGAAGCAGCCTAGATGTCCATCAGCAGATGAATGGATAAGAAAGCTGTGGTACATACACACAATGGAGTATTACTCAGCCATAAAAAAGAATACATTTGAATCAGTTCTAATGAGGTGGATGAAACTGGAGCCTATTATACAGAGTGAAGCCAGAAAGAAAAACACCAATACAGTATACTAATGCATATATATGAAATTTAGAAAGATGGTAATGATAACTCTGTATGAGAGACATCAAAAAAGACACAGATGTGTAGAACAGTCTTTTGGACTCTGTGGGAGAGGGTGAGGGTGGGTTGGTTTGGGAGAATGGCATTGAAACATGTACAATATCATATGTGAAACGAATTACCAGTCCAGGTTCGAAGCATGATACAAGATGCTCAGGGTGGTGCACTGGGATGACCCAAAGGGATGGTATGTGGAGGGAGGTGGGAGGGGGGTTCAGGATGGGGAACACATGTATACCCGTGGCAGATTCATGTCAATGTATGACAAAACCAATACAATATTGTAAAAATTAATTAATTTAAAAAAATACTCAGCTTCTTAACAGTGGCCTGCATGAGTATCTATGTGTAACATTTCACCCTTTGCTTACCTTTTCCAGGCACAGAATCTTCATGCACATCAAGTTCTTGCCACTTTAGGACTTTAGTGTTAGTAATTTTGCTTGTTGTCTGTCTGTAGAACATAGGCTTTGTAAAGTCAGTAGCTTTCCAAAACTTTTCAGGCATCTTACCCACACCTGAGCAAGATTTGCCTAACTCCTGGTGGTGCTTAGTATTATCGAATGAACAAATATGCCTCATTTGTGGGCTGTAGAAAAGTTTTATTTATTTTGGCTTACACTATATTTGGGGTATTCCATAACAAAAATATGAATTGCTTTTGAGTGTTTAAATGGTTTATGTCAGTAACATTAAATACCTTATAGTGTATAATTTGTAGTGTATAAGCATTAAATCTGAAGTTAACTAGTTACACCTAATATTTTAGAGCTGCACTTAGAATATGTAAGATGTGGACTAGGAACAACAGGGAAAAAATAAATCAGGCACTCGTTGTAACTTCAAGAAGCTTACAATTCAGAAATGAAATCTCAGAAATAAGCAATTTATATTCTAAAACAGACTTTGGTAAGTATCAAGCAAGATACATAAAGCAATTGTAAGTTACTGCTATATACTGCCCCACCCCCAACTGGTGTAGGTAGTATACTATACTCTATAGACATGGCCTCCCATGCAGCTGTTATATAGACAGATTCAAGTTTTCACTTGTTCTTACAGCAAAAGTTTCTTCCATACTGATTCACACTTTGGTTATTATTTACACCAAAAGCAAAACAAAAACAACAAAAAATAAATAATAAATATTGCTGTATAGCAAAAACCATCACAATATTGTAAAGTACCCTCCAATTAAAAAAATCTTAGAACGTGTTTACCACCCCCCAAAAAAAAAGGTACCACAAGCAGGTTTCTGAGTATCTTTGCCATTACTGTGCGCTTTGGGTTAGTTCCTTTCCAGGATTTTGCCTACCTTAGAGATGCTATTTAGTTTACTTCAGAAAAAGTGAGTAGCAAACTGAATATGCTGATTAATCTTCTTTTTTATTGGATAATAGCTTCAGGAAAAGGCACCATTAGCGAATCATAGGAGAAAAAGTTTAAGGCCTCCAAAGAGCTCTAGAGATAAGGTATACATATGTTAAAAAGGGAAACATTTAATAACCTTAGTTTATCCTAAAGAATAAATGACTTAGGACATTGAGAGATGTTCACTAAGTTGTTTATTTATAAGAACCAAGACTAATATATTAAGTATTGTGAAATTTAGAATGTTATGGTGCAATTTAAAATTCACTTTGATTCCTTTATCTTTTATTTTCCCAGGTAAGTCTTGAGAGGTATTTGTACTTATAGTTTTATTAACATGAGGCATCCTCAAAAGTCTAAATATAAACTACTTAGTAATAATATAGACACCATTTATTGTGTAAACAACATACTTTGCAAAGATTAAGAGATATTTAATGTTATTTTTCCTATATTTTTATAAAGCCTAAACTTGGCTGGGTTCATCTTAAGTACTTAATGTTGAGAAAATAATGTAGTGGGAATTATAAATGAAAATATTATTTACCATCACTTATTAAATGAAATACCCTTGCTAGTTTTTCATAGACTATATAACTGCTAAAGTTTCTCCTAGTTTCCTTCCTTCCTGGGTTAATGAACTTTCCCAGCTTTAGATATAGTCATCCAGACATAAATGTATGTTGAATGCCTACTGATAAAGTACCAGCTAGTGCTCCACTTAATGGAATTCAGCAGTGAATAACCAAGTCTTTGCATTCTCATGGAGTTCAGAGTTTGTCTTCCTTGAGGGAAGATGAACTGTTCATTCATGTGTTCCTCCATGTTGCATAGAAGAGAACATTTATTCTGTTAGTACTTCAAGGGAAAAGCCAGTGAATGTAGAGAAGAAAGAATGAGTGAACTTTTGACCTCTTCAGGTTTGAAAGAGCAATTCTGTCCTTGATGAAGTGTAATTAAAGAAATATTGGATAGCCTCAGAGAGATTGAACCAGAGAGACAAAACGTAAGTAATTAAAGGCACTTCTGTTTGTGTTCAGCTTCTATAGCAGTTTCATTTTCACAAATTATCCATCAATGTCCCTAAAAAACCTTCACTGCTCTGAATTTAGACCTTTATGATTAGCCAACAAACATTTCAAGCTGTGACAAAAAGAACTTTCTCAAGCTATAATTCAGTAACATCCCTTGTATCTACCAGTTTTTGTCATTATTTTAATATCTTACTACAATTTGTCCTTATCATTTTATGATAAACACTCCAAAGAGGACAAGAAGTATGACTCTCATAAACCTAATGTATTTCTAATAACACTGGAAAATATTTGAAGAAATCTATTCATTTGATTGTCAAAGCAAAAATGTTTAAGAACATGTATGGAATGTTGGAATTTAATCATTGATTTTTAGGTATAACAGAAAAAAAACTACTTTTTTATTCTTTATGAGCAGAAGAACTCTTCCTATATTTGCCTAATATTTGACTGCTTTACATGGAACTTTCACACATTATCAGAAATACATTAAGTGTTAAAGTGAACCCACAAATGGTGGTGTCTGGTAGCCAATTGGTGGTGATATTCCCACTCCTCACCAAAAATATCCTTTCCCTTCATTTCTCCTTTTCTTTCTCTTTTCTTGTATTAGTATCACCTTTATTGTTCCTATGTGCATTTTCTCTGCTTCTGCATTAGGCCTGTTAGTGACACCTAAAGGGACCCACAAGCACTGCAGACCTCATGGTAGAGCAAGAGAAGCTCGAGTAAGTGGACTTATATGAATTTCAAATATTTGGAAGGTTTAGAACCTGTGTGCTTTTTCTCTCATTTTTGGTGTAAAGAGTTTGAGGAGACTTGTTAACCCTAGAAATGCTTGACAGCACGGCACAGTGGAAAATGTGTTTGTGTATTAACACTGGATTAAAAACTTGGCTCTATCATTAATAAGCTACATATCCCTGAACTAGTTACTTATATACTTAGAAAGTTTTTTTCATTTTGTATTAAAATTTGTATTAAAATACTAATCACTTGAGATTATTGTGAATATTAGGTATAGATGTATATGAAGCATCTGCATATAGTAGACATTCAGTCTATTATTGTCATGATACTAATTATAGTAATTATTTTTCTATTATATTGGAGTAAATTTCTTTAATGTTTAAAACATGGATACAATTTAATGAAAGTAAAGGTTGTCTTTTTTAAAAAAAACCTTTAAAGTGAGGCAGAGATCAAGATAGCAGAAGAGAAGGATGTGGAGCTCACCTCCTCCCACAGACACACCAGAAATACACCTACATGTGGAACAGTTCTTGCAGAAGACCTCTTAAGCAAACGAAGCTGCAAGAAAGATCCCCATGTAACCACGTAGGACAAGAAAGTACAAGGCATAAGGATAGGACTGACAAACCTGGAAGGGAGTCGTGAAAAAGGAAAGATTCCTTTGCCCTGGGAACACTTCAGCAGCTGGGAGGTCTCCGGGAACAGATAGGGAGCTGAAGGGGTCTGGTCTCTACTCTCTGCTTGGCAGGAGTGTGCGCATGCTGACTTGCTAGCAGTCAGGACAGAAAGAGACAGGTGTTGACAGCTGCCACTTTGCTGCACTGCTACTCTGAAACACATGCTGGGTAGGGCTGCTAGTTACGTGCAGAAGCTAAGCACTGAAACAGGCTTCAGTGGCCCTCAGGATTCATTGGAAGGACTCTGAGAGAGGACTTGGTCTAGCTGTGCAGGCAGCCTGTAGGGTCTGGAGTGTGGTTTGGGCTGCCATTGTTAGTGCATGCATGAGGTGGTGCAGCTCTGTCATAGGAGCCTCACTGTAGGCATGCTCTCAGCAGGGAGCAACTCTGGTTGCAGGCTTTGTGAGTGAGCACATGGTGTGGCTGTGGCTGGTATGTAAGCCCATTATCAGTGTTCCCACCATGGGGGTGGGTCCAGCAGCAGCCACTTTGTTGGTGAACACACTGGGTGGTGGGCTGTATCACAGAATCCCATGTACTCTGCAGACAGCCCCTAGGGTGAAGCATGCTGGGATCCCTTTCCAAATGGAGTATTCCAGTTCCGCCTACCTCACACCACAGCTTGGAGCTGGATCTGAGCAGATAGGTCCTGGGAGAGTCCTGCCATATAGGCAGCCCAGTTTCTAAGAGGCAGCACAACCACCTCAATCCCCATAGCCACACCTCAGGCCCTAGCACCAGCCTGGCATTATGTCTTGTATAAACAAAATGGAGAAAGGGATGCAGCATTTGGGCTGTTTCTGGGTAGAACTGAGGACCCCTGCATGGTCACTCAGTGCACAGGCTCTCTGTGAGCACACAGGGCTCACTTGCATTCGTGCTCACTTTCCTGGGGACAGAACACACACATGAGCAACAGGCCCTTATCAAACCTGACCCTCAGGGCCTCTACTCAAACAACTGGGAAGCAGACCCCATCCCTGAGAGATCGTGACAGCCACACATCAAAGAGGTCCAACACAACTTCCAGACAAGGCTTTTGTCACCACAACACCAGCCACACCCCCTATCAAAAGGGTGACAGCCAGCACACCCTTTGGATGTATGCCTGTCATAACTTGCAAACAGTGCTTGCACCCAAAATATTGGACTCACACAGTCTGCACAGGGATGGTCGCACATAAAAACAGCCCTTCAGGACCACAGTAGTTAACTGTTTCTCCTGAATTTACAGAGACAGAGAAATTTGAGAAAAAGTAAAAGTGGAAGAATGATTTCCAACTAAAAGGACAGGAGAAATCCCCTGAAAGAAAAAACAATGAAACAGGCCTTTCTGGTCTGCTAGGCCCCAAGTTCAAAAAGGTGGTAATAAAACTGGTAAAGGAATTAAAGATTATCAATATTTGAAGACTTCCCTGACACCCAGAACAATTAAGAAAATGGTGATATATATGTTTCTATCAATACTTAACCATAAATGTATACAGATTAAATGTTTCAAGCAAAGGGCATAACTGGTTAATGGATTAAAAAGCAAGGCCTGTATGTATGCTGTCTATAAGAGACCTCCCACTCCAGATCTAGGGATACAAACAGACTGAAAGTGAGAGGATGGAAAAACATATTCCATGCAAATGGAATTCAGAGGAAAGCTGGAGTAAGAATTCTAAGATAAAAAAGATTTTAAAGACTGTTACAAGAGACAAAGAAGGACACTACATAATGTCCAAGAAAATATAACCATTGTAAGTATATACACCCAACATAGTAGCACCTCAATATATAAGGCAAGTGCTAATATTCATAAAAGAAACTGACAGTAATACAGTAATAGTGGGGGAGCTTAAACCCCAATTTCATCAATGGACAGATCTGGACAGAAAATCAATAAGAAACACGGGCCTTAACACACCCATTATAAGCAGATAGACTTGATATTTATAGAACATTCCATCTGACAGCAGGAGAATACACATTTTCAAATCCACATGGAACATTTCCCAGGACTGTTCACATGCTGGGTCACAAAGTTATCCTCACAAAATTTAAGAAAATTGAAATCATATCAAGCATGTTTTCTGACCACAAAACTATGAGATTAGAAATGAAAAAAAAAAAAACTGTTTTAAAAAAAGCCAAATGTGTGGAGGCTAAACAATGTGCTACTAAACAACCAGTGGATTGCTGAGAAAAACAAAAAGGAAATAAAATACCTGGAGACAAATGAAAATAGAACCATGGTGATCCAAAACCTATGGGATGCAACAGAAGCAGTTCTAACAGGGAGGTTTATAGTCATACCTCAGGAAAAAGAAAAATCTCAAACAACCCAACCTTACACCTAAAGGAACTGGAGAAAAGAGAACAAAATCCACAGCTAGTAGAAGGAAAGAAATCTTAAAGATCTTAGCAGAAATAAATGAAAAGCAGATGAAGAAAACAATAGAAAAGATGAATGAAACTAAAAGCTGGTTCTTTGAAAAAATAAAATTGATAAAGCTTTTTCAAGAAAAAATAAGAGAGAGCTCAAGTCAGTAAAATTAGAAATGAGAAAGGACAAATTACAGTGGACATTGCTGAAATAAACACCTATAAAACACTAATATTAAGCACCTACATACCGATAAAATGGACAGATTCTTTGAAAGGTACAGTCTCCCAAGGCTGAACCATACAAATTGTGAAATTATTTGTTCTAGCTCTGTGAAAAATACCGTTGGTAGCTTGATAGGGATTGCATTGCATCTGTAGATTGCTTTGGGTAGTATACTCATTTTCACCATATTGATTCTTCTGATCCATGAACATGGTATATCTCTCCATCTATTAGTGTCCTCTTTGATTTCTTTCATCAGTGTTTTATAGTTTTCTATATATATAGGTCTTTAGTTTCTTTAGGTAGATATATTCCTAAGTATTTTATTCTTTTCATTGCAATGGTGAATGGAATTTTTTCCTTAATTTCTTTTTCTATTTTCTCATTATTAGTGTATAGGAATGCAAGGGATTTCTGTGTGTTGATTTTATATCCTGCAACTTTACTATATTCATTGATTAGCTCTAGTAATTTTCTGGTGGCATCTTTAGGGTTTTCTATGTAGAGGATCATGACATCTGCAACAGTAAGAGTTTTATGTCTTCTTTTCCAATTTGGATTCCTTTTATTTCTGTTTCTGCTCTGATTGCTTTGGCCAAAGTCTACAAGCAATAAATGCTGGAGAGGGTGTGGAAGAAAGGGAACCCTCTTACACTGTTGGTGGGAATGCAAACTAGTACAGCCACTATGGAGAACAGTGTGGCGACTCCTTAAAAAACTGGAAATTGAACTGCCTTATGACCCAGCAGTCCCACTGCTGGGCATACACACCGAGGAAACCAGAATTGAAAGAGACACGTGTACCCCAATGTTCATCGCAGCACTGTTTATAATAGCCAGGACATGGAAACAACCTAGATGTCCATCAGCAGATGAATTGATAAGAAAGCAGTGGTACATATACACAATGGAGTATTACTCAGCCATTAAAAAGAAAACATTTGAATCAGTTCTAATGAGGTAGATGAAACTTGAGCCAATTATACAGATTGGAGTAAGCCAGAAAGAAAAACACCAATATAGTATACTAACAAATATATATGGAATTTAGAAGGATGGAAATGATAGCCCTGTATGTGAGACAGCAAAAGAGACACAGATGTATAGAACGGACTTTTGGACTCTGAGGGAGAGGGAGAGGGTGGGATGATTTGGGAGAATGGCATTGAAACATGTATACTATCATGTAAGAAATGAATCGCCAGTCTATATTCGATACAGGATACAGGATGCTTGGGGCTGGTGCACGGGGCGAATCCAGAGAGATGATATGGGGTGGGAGGTGGGAGGGGGGTTCAGGATTGGGAACTCATGTACACCTGTGGTGGATTCATGTCAATGTATGGCAAAACCAATACAGTATTGTAAAGTAAAATAAAGTAAAAATAAAATTTTTTTGAAAAAGACTGAACCAGGAAGAAAGAGAAGATATTAACAGAGCAATCACAAGTACTGAAATAGGAACTGATTTTAAAACTTCCAAGAAATGAAATTCCAGGACCAGATGGCCTCACAGGCCAATTTGATCAAACATTTAGAGAAGAGTTAATACCTGTCCTTCTGAAACTCTTTTTGTTTTTTTTTTTTTTTTTTTAATGTAGAGGAAGGAATATTCCCAAACTCATTCTGTGAGGCCAACATTATACTGGTACCAAAGCCAGGCAAAGATACCACAAAAAAGTTTATAAGCCAATATCACTAATGAACACAGATGTTCATCATCTTCAACAAAATACTAGCAAACCAAAATCAATAATATGGGCTTCCCTGGTGTCTCAAATGGTAAAGAATCCGCCTGCAATGCAGGAGACCTGGGTTTGATCCCTGGGTTGGGAAGATCCCCTGGAGGAGGGCATGGCAACACTTTAGTATTCCTGCCTGGAGAATCCCTATGGACAAGGGTGCCTGGTGGCGTCCATGGGGTTGCAAAGAGTCAGACACAACTGAACCACTAAGCAGAATTCAACAATATGTTAAAAGGATCATAATCATGATCAGGTGGGATTTATCCCAAGGATGGAAGGATTTTTCAGTATCTGTCAGTGTGATATAACAGGTCAACAAATTAAATAAAAATTATATGATCATATAAAAGATGGAGAAATATCTTTTGACAAAATTAAACAACCATTTATGATAAAAAAAAAAAAACTATCCAGAAACTGGGCATAGAGGGAACATACTTCAACATAACAAAGACCATCTATGAAAAACCTACAGCAAACGTCATACTAAATCGTGAAAAGCTGAAAGCTTTTTCTTTCTTCTCAAAGATCAAGAATAAGACATTCACTACTATTATCCAGCATAGGGTTAGAAGTCCTAGCTACAGCAATCAGAAAAAAAGAAAAGGAATCCAAATTGGGAAAGAAAATTGTCATCGTTTGCAGATGACATGATGATATACGTTTAAAAAATCCTTAAGATGCTACCAGAAAACTACTAGAGGCCATCAATGAATTTGGTAAAGTTTCAGCTTACAAAATTAATACACAGAAATCTGTTGCATTTCTGTACACTAACAGATTAGAAAGAGAAAATTTAAAAACAATTCCATTTGCCATTGTATCAAAAAGAATAAAGTACCTAGAAATAAACCTACCTATGAAGGCAAAAGACCTGTATGCAGAAAACTCTAAGACACTGATGAAAGAAATCAAAAGATGACATAGATGGAAAGATATACCATGTTGTTAGATTGAAAGAATCAATATTGTCAAAATAACTATACTTCCCAATTTAATCTATAGATTAAATGAAATTCCTTTCAAATTACCAATGATATTTTCCACAGAACAATTAGGAAAATATTAAAATTTGTATGGAGAAACAAAAGATACATAATAGCCAAAATAGTCTTAAGAAAGAAAAACAGCTGGAGGAATCAGGCTTCCTATACTTCAGACTGTATTATAGTCATCAAAACTGTATGGTACTGACACAGAAATAGAGAGCAATGGAACAAGATAGAAAGCCCAGAGATAAACCCAAGCACATATGGTCAATAAATTTATGACAAGTGAGGCAAAACTACAATGGAGAAAACACAGTCTCTTCAATAAATGGTATTGGTAAAACTGGACAGCTGCATGTAAAGCAATGAAATTAGAACATTCTTTATACACAAAAGTAAACTCACTGTGTTAACTGTAAGACCTGATACTATGAAAATCTTAGAGGGAAACGTAGGCATAATACTCTGATATAAATTGCAGCAATGTCTTTTTGCTCTGTCTCCTAGAGGAGTATATATAAAGACTAAAAATGGTACCTAAGTAAACTCAAAAGCTTTAGCACAGCAAAGGAAACCATAAACAAGTAAAAAAGAGAACCCATAGAATGGGAGAGCATTTTTCTAAATGAAGCAACCAAAAAAGGATTATTCTCCAGAATCTACAAACAGTTCATGCAGCTGAATATCAAAAATAACAACCTAATCAAAAATAACAACCCAATCAAAAATGGGCAGAAGATTTAAATAGACATTTCTCCAAAGAAGGCATATATATTGCAAAGAGGCACATGAAAATATGTTTAACATTGCTAGTTATTAGAGAAATGCATATCAAAACTACAAGGGGATATCACCTCACACCAATGAAAATGCCTACCACCAAAAAGTCTATGAATAACAAATACTGGAGAGGATTTTGAGAAAAGGGAACCCTGTTATACTCTTGGTGGGGATATAAATTTGTACAGCCCTTCTGGAGAAGAGTATGGTTGTTTCTTTAAAAAAAAAAAAAAAAAAAAAAAACTAAAAATAGAGCTACCATATGATCCAGCATATGAGCCATGAGACTATGGGCCATGCCATGTAGGGCCACCAAGACAGATGTGTCATGGTGGAGAATTCTGACAGAATGTGGTCCACTGGAGAAGAGAATAGCAATGCACTTCAGCATTCTGGCCTTGAGAACGCTATGAACAATATGAAAAGGCAAAAGGGACACTGAAAGAGGAACTCCCCAGGTTGGTAGGTGCCCAATATGCTACTGGAGATCAGTGGAGAAATAACTCCAGAAAGAATGAAGGGATGAAGCCAAAGCAAAAACAATATCCAGTTGTGGATGTAACTGGTGATAGAAGCAAAGTCCAACGCTGTAAAGAGCAATATTGCATAGAAACCTGGAATGTTGGATCCATGAATCAAGGTAAATTGTAAGTGGTCAAATAGGAGATGGCAAGAGTGAACATCATCAACATTTTAGGAATCAGTGAAGTAAAATGGAGTGGAGTGGTTGAATTTAACTTTGATGATCATTATATCTACTACTGTGGGCAAGAATCCCTTAGAAGAAATGGCATAGCCCTCATAGTCAACAAAAGAATCCAAAATGCAGTACTGGGATGCAATCTCAAAAATGACAAAATGATCTCTGTTCATTTCCAAGGCAAACCATTCAATATCACAGTAGTCCAAGTATATGCCCCAACCAGTAATGAAGAAGCTGAAGTTGAACAGTTCTATAAAGACCTACAAGACCTTCTAGAACTAACACCCAAAAAAGATATTTTCATTATAGGGGACTGGAATGTGAAAGTAGGGAGTTGAGAAATACCTGGAGTAACAGGCAGATTTGGCCTTGGAGTAAAGAATGAAGCAGGGCAAAGGCTAATAGAGTTTTGCCAAGATAATGCACTGATCATGGCAAACACTCTCTTCCAACAACACAAGAGAAGACTCTACACATGGACATCACCAGATGGTCAACACCAAAATCAGATTGGTTATATTCTTTGCAGCCAAAGATGGAGAAGCACTATACAGTCAACAAAAACAAGACCAGGAGCTGACTGTGGCTCAGATCATGAACTCCTTATTGCCAAATTCAGACTTAAATTGACGAAACTAGGGAAAATAACTAGGCCATTCAGGTATGACTTAAATCAATACAGTGGAAGTGAGAAATAGATTCAAGGGATTAGATCTGATAGACTGCCTGAAGAAATATGGATGGAGGTTTGTGACACTGTACAGGAGACAGGGATCAAGGCCATCCCCAAGGAAAAGAAATGCAAGAAAGCAAAATGGCTGTCTGAGGAGGCCTTACAAATAGCTGTGAAAAGAAGAGAAGCTAAAGGCAAAGGAGAAAAGGAAATATATACCCATTTGAGTTCAGAGTTCCAAAGAATAGCAAGGAGAGATAAAAAAGCCTTTCTCAGTGATCAGTGCAAAGAAATAGAGGAAAACAATAGAATGGGAAAGACTAGAGATAGCTTCAAGAAAATTAGAGATAACAAGGGAACATTTCATGCAAAAATGGGCTCGATAAAGGACAGATATGGTATAAACCTAACAGAAGCATAAGATGCTAAGAGGTGGCAAGAATACATAGAAGAACTACACAAAAAAGATCTTCATGATCCAGATAATCATGGTGGTATGATCACTCACCTAGAGCAAACATCCTGGAATGCAAAGTCAACTGGGCCTTAAGAAGCATCATTATGAACAAAGCTAGTGGAGGTGATGGAATTCCAGTTGAGCTGTTTCAAATCCTGAAAGATGATACTGTGAAAGTGCTGCACTCAATATGCCAGCAAATTTGGAAAACTCACCAGTGGCCACAGGACTGGAAAAGGTCAGTTTTCATTCCAATCCCAAAGAAAGGCAATGCCAAAGAATGCTCAAACTACCACACAATTGCACTCATCTCACATGCTAGTAAAGTAATGCTCAAAATTATCCAAGCTAGGCTTCAACAGTACATGAACCATGAACTTCCAGATGTTCAAGCTGGATTTAGAAAAGGCAGAGGAACCAGAGATCACATTGCCAATATCCGCTGGATCATCGAAAAAGGAAGAGAGTTCCAGAAAAACATCCTTCTACTTTGTTAACTATGCCAAAGCCTTTGTGTGGATCACAGGAAGCTGTGGAAAATGCTTAAAGAGATGGAATTCCAGACCACTTGACCTGCCTTTTGAGAAATCTGTATGCAGATCAGGAAGCAACTGTTAGAACTGGACATGGAACAACAGACGGGTTCCAGGGAGTATGAGACTGTATATTGTCACCCTGCTTATTTAACTTATATGCAGAGTACATCATGAGAAACACTGGGCTGGAAGAAGCACAAGCTGGAATCAAGATTGCTGGGAGAAATATCAGTAACCTCAGATATGCAGATGACACCACCCTTAAGGCAGAAAGCGAAGGACTAAAGAGCCTCCTGAAGAAAGTGAAAGAGGAGAGTGAAAATGTTGGCTTAAAGCTCAACATTCAGAAGACTAAGATCATGGCATCTGGTCCCAGCACTTCATGGCAGATGGGGAAACAGTGGAAACAGTGCAAGATTTTATTTTGGTGGGGGGGGGGGGCTCCAAAATCACTGCAGATGATGACTGTAGCCATGAAATTAAAAGAAGCTTACTCCTTGGAAGAAGAATTATGGCCAACCTAGACAGCATATTAGAGAAGGCAATGGCAACCCACTCCAGTACTCTTGCCTGGAAAATCCCACGGACATAGGAGCCCCTTAGGCTGCAGTCCCTGGGGTCGCTGCGAGTCGGACACGACTGAGTGGCTTTGTTTTCACTTTTCACTTTCATGCTTGGAGAAGGAAATGGCAACCCACCCCAGTGTTCTTGCCTGGAGACTCCTGGGGGCGGGGGAGCCTGGTGGGCTGCCGTCTATGGGGTCGCACAGAGTCGGACACGACTGAAGTGACTCAGCAGCACCAGCAGCAGACAGAATATTAAAAAGCACAGACATTACTTTGCCAACAAAGGTCTGTGTAATCAAAGCTATGTTTTTTTCAGTAGTCATGTATGGATGTGAGAGTTGGACTATAAAGCTGAGCACCAAAAAATTGATGCTTTTGAACTGTCCCATTGGAGAACACTCTTGAGAGTCCTTTGAACTGCAAGGAGATCCCACCAGTCCATCCTAAAGGAAATCAGTCCTGAATATTCATTGGAAAGACTGATGCTGAAGCTGAAACTGCAATACTTTGGCCACCTGATGCAAAGAGCTAACTCATTGGAAAAGACCCTGACGCTGGAAAGATTGAGGGCAGGAGGAGAAGGGGACGACAGAGGATGAGATGGTTGGATGGCATCACTGACTCAATGGACATGAGTTTGAGTAAACTCGGAGTTGGTGATGGACAGGGAGGCCTGGTGTGCTGCAGTCCATGAGGTCACAGAGTTAGACACGACTGAGTGTCTGAACTGAACTGAACTAATGATCCAACAATCTCACTCCTGGGCATATATTCAGAGAAAATTGTGTTTCCAAATGATTCATAGACTCTAGTGTTCATTACAGCATTGTGTACAATAGACAAGAAATGTGAATAACTTGAATATCCATTCATTGACAGATGTGGTACATATATATAATGGAATATAACTCTGTATAGTCATTAAAAATAAAGGGTGTGTGTGTATGTGTGTGTGTGTGAAATTTGCTCAGTTGTGTCCAATTCTTTGTGACCCCATGGACTGTACAATCCATGGAATTCTCTAGGCCACAATACTGGAGTGGGTAGCCTTTCCCTTCTCCAGGGGATCTTCCCAACCCAGGGATCAAACCCAGGTCTCCCACATTGCAGGCTGATTCTTTACCAGCTGAGCCACAAGTGAAGCCCAAAGAAAGGGTGGGACAAAGTAAAGATGGCAGAAGGTTGTGAAGTTCCCATCTCCTCACAAGTACATCAAGAATACATCATAACAATTCTCACAGAGCACCTACTGAACACTAGTGGAGGACCTCAGCCATCTAATGGGACAAGAAAAATTCCCATGAAACCAGATAGAACATTGGAAAGGAATGGGGGCATAAAAGTTGAGGTGGGATGGGACTGGTGCCCTTGAGGGGAAGCTGAAGGAGAACAGAATGTCCCCTTTCAGAAAAGCCCACTCATGGTGAGGGGATCAGTGGGGACTAAGAGGGATCTTCAGGGAAGCAGAGGGAAATGCAGTAACTGGTCTGTAGATGGCAAGATAGAGAAAGACCTATGTACACTGTGTTGCAACCCTGCATATCCCAGCCTGAGTTATGTGTCTCCTGGTGAGGAGGCAGGCTAGGTGCTAGAGAGTGAGGTTTGCCGAGTGGACCCAGGGAGGGGACAGCTGTTGGTGAGAAGACAGGCTGATGCAACAAGAGGGAAGGCCTCCACAACCAGCCAGGAAGGTTAGCAGGGGCGGCCTAGGCCACTGTGGAAGGCCATTGTTAATTGGGACACAAAAGGGCATGGTTGCCATTGCAAGACCCTTCCCACACCTGGGCTCAGCCTCTTTGGGCAATGGGAGCAGCGCATACCTGTGCAGGCTCACCTACCTCTCAAGCCAGGGTCTCCCACTCAGGGCCTCCTGCTTAGGCCCCGGCAAAACTGCTTGTATCCCAGGCCTGATCCTCACCCCTACCAAAGTCTCAGGGTCACGTGGGTGCTGGGCTTGAACCCTCCAGCACCTCCTCTATCCACACAGGTCCTACTGGACCTGAGCACTGCTTCCCTCAAAATCTCTGTGGGCTGCATGGGTCCTGGTGATCTGAATGCTGCATGTCTTCAAAGCCTCTTCAAGTTGTGCTGGGCTTTGTAGACATGCCTGCGGAAGCCTGTACCCCAGCCAGCCTGCAGGGGCAAGGACAGTAATACAGGCACCTGGGAATTTTTAGTTGTTGTTGTTTTTATTCTTTAAATTTTTTTTCATCTTTTATTATTTTATTTTATACTTTACTTTTAATATTATTATTTATACTTTTTTCTTTTCTTTGCCACAATGTGGCTTGCAAGGTCTGATTTCCCAGTCTAGGGGTTGGACCTAAGCCCCTGTAGTGGGAACCTAAAATCTGGGCCACTGGACTACTAGAGAACTTCTGACTTCAGGAAATATTCATCATTGTGAGCTCTCCCAGAGGTCCTCATCTTGGCACCAAGACCTCACTCCACCCAGCTGCCCACAGGCTCCAAAGCTGGATGCCTCAAGCCAAACAGGAACACAGCCCCACATAAATTCATTTCAACATAAATGAAATGATAAAATTGCATTACAGATGAAGCAGCAAGGTAAAAACCTATAAGACCAGAGAAATTTAGAGGAAATAGTTAATTTACCTGAAAGAAGAATTCAGAGCAATAATAATAAAGATGATCCCAAAATCTTGGAAACAGGATGGAAGCATGGATTGAGAAAATACAAGAAATGTTTAATAAGGACATCAAAAACTAAAGAACAAACAGTGATGAACAACAGAATGAATGAAAAATACACTGGAAAGAATCAATAGCAGAATAACTGAGGTAGAAAAATAAGTGAGCTAGATAACTGCCAAGGAGCAGAATAAAGTAAAAAGAGTGAAAAGAAATGAAGATGGTCTTAGAGACCTCTGGAAAAGTAAACACACTAACATTCAAATTTTAAGAATCCCAGAAGAAGAGAAAGATCTGAGAAAATATTTCAAGAGATTATAGTTGAAAACTTTGCTAACATGATAAAGGAAATAGCTACCCAAGTCCAGAAAGTGCATAGAGTCCCATACAGGATAAACCAAAGGAGAAACATGCCAAGACACATTAAACATAGTGTTGCCTGGGGATATAAATACGTTTTTAGAGAGGGATACAATAAACATCAACATGAAGAGCTGTTAGAGCTTGAAACTGAATGAGGGTTATGGTTGTCATTATCATTCACATTTTGCTTTGTTAGGTTTTATTCCAACCTTGTGTATATTATAAACACAAGTTTATTACCCTAAAGCTTAAAAAAAAAGTTTTTAAAATGATGCATTGTTAAATTTTGAGTGAAGAATTTTTCAGTGAATTTTATGCAGATATTTTCTCTGATTGTCCAAACAATGTATATTTTAGTGTTTAAAAAGATGATAGTTCTTCAGAATATAGTTCAGATTTAGACAATGTGAATGACAGACTAACAAATAGACAAAAAAAAAAAGTTAATGACTGATTCTGATACAGAAAGTGAAAATGAAACTCATGTGCTGGAGAATGCTTCTTTGCCTCTCTAGAGAAGAGTGGATTGAAGACAACATTTCATGAATATTAGAAGACTTTATAGCTATGTCAGGTGTAACTATTGAATATAATAACCCACAAAGTTAGTGAAATAACAATTTTTGATAATGACTGCTTCGAGTTGGTAACTTCTCAAACTTGTTATCACCAACAGAATGAAAAATAATGTAAAACGTATGATAAGGATTTAAAATGGACTGATGTAACCAATAGTGGCCTGAAGAAGTTCCTTGAATTAAAAATTTTGATAGGAAGAATAAGTCATAGTGAAAAGAGTATTGGTTGACTGGTCTCTTACTTGAAACACCTAACTTTCCAAAGAGCATTACAAGAAGAAGGCTCAAACAAATATTCTTCACTTTAACTCAGAAACTCCACTTCCTCCAGACAGAATCTGAAAAGTTAAACTTGTTTTGGATTCACTTCACTTCAGTCGCTCAGTCGTGTCCAACTCTTTGCGACCCCATGAATCACAGCACGCCAAGCCTCCCTGTGCATTGACTAGTTTTCTGTGTTTTGGATTAGTTTGTACCAAAAAGTGGAGAGGATGACTCAGATTCAAAAGTTTATAATCCTAGAAAACTTACAAAAAATATAGAATGAATTCTGATCAGGATGGTTAGTGAAATTGGTTGTATATGTAACCTTGAGATTTATACAGGTGAAGAAAGGAAACTGCAAGAAACAATATTATCAGTCCTACAACCTTATCTTGGCTCATGGCACCATAGTTACTAAGGCAGTTATTACAACAGTATGTCTACATCTAAAATATTATTGAACGATAAAGCCAGATTTCCTGGGACTGTAACAGAGAATCGTGTTCTACCAAATCAACTAAAGGAGAAATGAAAATCTTTTGAGGGAAGAAATGACATTCTTATAGATGGGAGAAGTGATTCTTCTTAAGTGAAAAGACAAGTGGCTAGTCTACATGGTGACAACTATTCACAACACCTCAGTTGCATCACTAGGAAAAGAAAACAGGAGACCTGGCCATCAGATAGCTAAGTCCATTTGTATTTTAGAGTATAATTAGGAGTTAATAGATCTGATTAATACCTGGCAAACTTCAGTATCCTCTGGCAAGCTCAAAAATGGTATAAGAAAATAGGTTTCTATTTGAGTAATTGTGGTTTATCCAATGCATTTAAATTTTTTGTAGCCTTAACACAAAAAATAAAATAATGTACAAGCAATTTTTGTTAGCAGTAGCCACTGACCATTCTGGTCAATGCAGTGGTAGTCCCATACCTGGTCCTTCTTGTGGCATTTCTAAAAGAAAATATCCACCTTGTTAAGTATCAGGTACAATAGAATAACATATTCTAGAGGAAATAATACCCACAGGACTGGGAAAAAAAAAATCGCTGCCAGAAAGTGTAGCATCTGCTCTTCCAGGAAAGAGTGCAGATGGTATATGGTATATTTGTAATATATGTTCTGTTCCCTGTACAGAGGTGCCTGCTATACTGCTTATTACACTCTCAGCGAAATATTAGAATGCTTCTGTATGAATAATTGTTCAGTTATTGTTATTGTTCAGTCGCTAAGTCGTGTCCACCCCATGGATGGCAGCACACCATGCTTCTCTGTTCTTCACCATCTTGCAGGTTTCACATAGGTACCTACATTAAGTGCAAAGAAAACTTGTTGATTTTAGTCCAACATGGGTGTTTCAGTATTCACTTACAAATTTCGAGCCACAGGCATGAGTTTTCTGCAAAAACTCCCCCAGTCAATAACGTATTAATCAAAATGACAAAACTGAAATTCAAAGAAAAATATTAAAAGTAGCAAGGGAAAGGCAACAAATAACAAACAAGGGAATCCCCATAAGACTATTAGCTGATTCTTCAGTAGAAACCCTGCAGGTAAGTAGGAAGTGGTACGATATATTTAAAGTGATAAAAGGGAAAAACCTACATCAAGATATTGTCCCCAGCAAGGATACCATTCAGATTCAACATAGACTTCAAAAACTTTACAGATGAGCAAAAGCTGAGAGAGTTCAGCACCACCACCCCAGCTTTACAATGAATGCTAAAGGAACATCTTTTGGCAGGAAACACAAGAGAAGAAAAAACCTACAAAAGCAAACCCAAAGCAGTTAAGAAAATGGTGATAGAAACATACATATCAACACTTACCTTAAGTGTAAGTTGATTAAATACTTCAACTGAGAGACAGATTGGCTGAATGGATACGAGAAGACCTATACACCCCTATACACATTCTGTTCACAAAAGAGACCTACTTCAGACCTAGGAACACACACAGACTGGAAGTGGGTGGAGAAAGGTGTTCCATGTAAATGGAAATCAAAGCTGGAGGAGCAATATTCATATCAGACAAGATAGATTTGTCTATCATTTGGACACTACACAAAGATACTATATAATGATCAAGGGGTCATTCCAAGAAGAAAGCTATAACAATTATAAATATTTACACATCTACAATAGAAGCACCTCAAAACATAAGGCAAATACTAGCAACCATAAAAGGGGAAATTGACAGTAATACATTAATTGTAGGTGACTTTAATACACCATTTACACCAATACACAGGTCATCCAAGAAGAAAATTAATAAGGAAATATAAGCTTTAAACAACACATTAGACCAGATAAACTTAATTGATATTTACAGGACATTGCATATGAAAGCAGTAGAATCAGAATACATTTTCTTCTCAAGTGCACAAGGAACATTCTCTAGGATATATCACATCATAGGACAAAAATCCAGCCTTGGTAAATAAAGAAATTTCAAGTTGTTTCTAGCATCTTTTTAACACTATGAGATTAGAAATCAGTTAGAGGGGAGAAAAGTAAAAAACACAAACACCTGGAGCCTAAACAATGTGCTACTAAATGACCAGAACATCACAGAAGGAATAAAAAGATAAATAGAAATAACCATGAAACCACAACAACCTAAAACCTATGGGATGCAGCAAAAGCAGTTTATAGGAATACATTCCTATCTCAAGAAAGAAGAAAAATCTCCAACCTAATCTTACACCTAAACCAACCAGAGAAAAGAATAAGAATACCCAAAGTTAGTAGAAGAAATCATAAAAATCACAGGAGAAATGAAGTAGAAGTGATGAAAACAGTAGCAAAGATCAGTGAATCTAAAGCTGGTTCTTTGAGAAGATAGACATAATTGATAAACCTTTAGCCAGACTCATCAAGAAAAAGAAGAGGAAGGACTCAATAAAATTAGAAATGAAAAGGAAAAATTACAACTGATACCATAAAAATACAAGGTACCATAGGAGACTACTATAAGCAACTATATGCCAATAAAGTGGACAATGTGGAAGAAATGGACAAATTCTTCCAAAGGTACAATATTCCAGACTGAACCAGGAAACAAATAGACAATGAACAGCACATCGCAGCAACTGCGATGGCACACGAGCGCGGCCGAGAGGAGCTACCCTGCATCAGAGGTAAGGAGCAGTGGCTGCATTTTGCTGGAGCAGTCCTGAAGAGAGACCCCATATCCAAGGTAAGAGAAACCTAAGTAAAATGGTAGGCACTGAGAGAGGGGATCAGAGGGCAGACAGACTGAAACTACAACCACAGAAAACTAGCCAAACTGATCACACCAACCACAGCCTTGTCTAACTCAATGAAACTAAGCCATGTCGTGTGGGGCCACCCAAGACGGCCGGGTCATGGTGGAGAGTTTGACAGAATGTGGTCCACTGGAGAAGGGAATGGAAAACCACTTCAGTTTTCTTGCCTTGAGAATCCCATGAACAGTATGGAAAGGCAAAAAGATAGGACACTGAAAGAAGAACTCCCCAGGTCGGTAGGTGCCGAATATGCTACTGGAGATTAGTGGAGAAATAACTCCAGAAAGAATGAAGGGGTGGAGCCAAAGCAAATACAACACCCAGTTGTGAATGAGACTGGTGATGGAAACAGGGTTTGATGCTGTGAAGAGCAATATTGCATAGGAACGTGGAATATTAGGTCCATGAATCAAGGCAAACTGGAGGTGGTCAAACAGGAGATGGCAAGAGTGAACATTGACATTCTAGGAATTGGTGAACTAAGATGGACTGGAATGGGTGAATTTAACTTTGATGACCATTATATCTACTATGGGCAAGAATCGCTTAGAAGAAATGGAGTAGCCATCATGGTCAACAAGAGAGTCCGAAATGCAGTACTTGGATGCAATCTCAAAAATGACAGAACAATCTCTGTTCGTTTCCAAGCCAAACCATTCAATATCACAGTAATCCGAGTCTATGCCCCAACCGGTAACACTGAAGAAGCAGTAGAACAGTTCTATGAAGACCCACAAGACCTTCTAGAACTAACACCCAAAATAGATATCCTTTTCATTATAGGGGACTGGAATGCAAAAGTAGGAAGTCAAGAAACACCTGGAGTAACAAGCAAATTTGGCCTTGGAGTACAGAATGCTGCTGCTGCCGCTGCTGCTGCATCACTTCAGTCGTGTCCAACTATGTGAAACTCCATAGACGGCAGCCCAACAGGCTCCCCCATCCCTGGGATTCTCCAGGCAAGAACACTGGAGTGAGTTGCCATTTCCTTCTCCAATGCATGAAAGTGAAAAATAACAGTGAGCAGGGCAAAGGCTAATAGAGTTCTGCCAAGAGAACACACTGGTCATAGCAAACACCCTCTTCCAACAACACAAGACAAGACTCTACACATGGACATCACCAGATGGTCGACACCAAAATCAGATTGATTATATTCTTTGCAGCTGAAGATGGAGAAGCTCTATACAGTCAGCTATACAAGACTGGGAATTGACTGTGGCTTGGATCATGAACTCCTTATTGTCAAATTCAGACTTAAATTGAAGAAAGTGGAGAAAACCACTAGACCATTCAGGTATACCTAAATAAAATCCCCTATGACTATACAGTGGAAGTGAGAAATAGATTTAAGGGACTAGATCTGATAGATAGAGTGCCTGATGAACTACGGACAGAGGTTCATGACATTGTACAGGAGACAGGAATCAAGACCATCCCTAAGGAAAAAGAAATGCAAAAAAGCAAAATGGCTGTCGAGGAGACCTTACAAATAGCTGTGAAAAGAAGAGAAGAGAAAAGCAAAGGAGAAAAGGAAAGATATACCCATTTGAATGCAGAGTTCCAAACAATAGCGAGGAGAGATAAGAAAGCCTTCCTCAGTGATCAATGCAAAGAAATAGAGGAAAACAACAGAATAGGAAAGACTAGCGATCTCATCAAGAAAATTAGAGATACCAAGGGAACATTTCATGCAAAGATCGGCTCGATAAAGGACAGAAATGGTATGGACTTAACAGAAGCAGAAAATATTAAGACGTGGCAAGAATACACAGAAGAACTGTACAAAAAACATCTTCACGCCTCAGATAATCACAATGGTATGATCACTCACCTAGAGCCAGACATCCTAGAACGTGAAGTAAAGTGGGCCTTAGAAAGTATCACTACGAACAAAGCTAGTGGAGGTGATGGAATTCCAGGTGAGCTATTTCTAATCCTGCAAGATAATGCTGTGAAAGTGCTGCACTTAATATGCCAGAAAATTTGGAAAACTCAGCCATGGCCACAGGACTGGCAAAGGTCAATTTTCATTCCAATCCCAAAAAAAAGGCAATGCCAAAGAATGCTCAAACTACCGCACAGTTGCGCTCATCTCACCTGCTAATAAAGTAATGCTCAAAATTCTCCAAGCCAGGCTTCGGCAATACGTGAACCTTGAACTTCCAGATGGAGAAGCTGCTTTTAGAAACAGCAGAGGACCCAGAGATCAAATTGCAAACATCCGCTGGATCATGGAAAAGGAAGAGAGTTCCAGAAAAACATCTATTTCTGCTTTATTGGCTATGCCAAAGCCTTTGACTGTGTGGATCACAATCAACTGTGGAAAATTCTGAAAGAGATGGGAATACCAAACCACCTGACCTGCCTCTTGAGAAACCTATATGCAAGTCAGGAAGCAATTGCTAAAACTGGACATGGAACAACAGACTGGTTCCATTGGAAAAAGAGTACGTCAAGGCTGTATATTGTCACCCTGCTTATTTAACTTATATGCAGAGTACATCATGAGAAACACTGGGCTGGACGAAGCACAAGCTGGAATCAAGATTGCTGGGATTTCTCCCAGCAATAACTATTACCTATCTGTCTCAAACTCTTCCAAAAAAATTGAAGAGGAAGAAACACTCCCAAGCTCATTCTACAGGGCCATCATCACTGTGACAACAAAACCAGACAAATAGATCACATGCACAAAAAAAAGAAAATAGAGACCAATATCATTGAAGAACATAGACTCAATAATTATTAAAAACTAGTAAATAGAATTCAACAGCCCATTAATAGTATCATCCACTGTGATAGTGAGATTTATCCCAGTGATGAAAATAGCATATGCAAATCAATGTGATACACCATATTAACAAATTGAAGAATTAAAACCATATGATCATTTCTATAGATGCAGAAAAGCTTTTGAAAAACTTCAACACCCATTTATGATAAAAACTCCAGAAAATGGATATACAGAGAATGTAATTCAACACAATAAACCCACATATGACATATCCACAGCAAACATTCTGTGTGGTGAAAAACTGAAATGTTTCCTTTGAGATAAGGAATAAGATGATGACCACTCTTGACATTATTATTCAACAGTTTTGAAAGTCCTAGTTATGACAGAGAAGAAAAATAAAGGGAATCCAAATGGAAAGAGAAATAAAACTGTCACTGTTTGCAGATGACATGATACTTTACATAGAAAATCATAAAGATGCTAACAGAAAACTACTAGTGCTAATCACTGAATCTGGCAAAGTTGCACAGTGCAAAAATATGCAGAAATCTCTTGCATTCCTATGCACTAACATTGAACAATCAGAGAAATTAACAATCCCCTTTATCATTGCAACAACAACAACAACACAAATAAAATGCCTAGGAATAAATCTACCTAAGGAGGCAAAAGATTGATACACAGAAAACTATAAGATCTGATAAGATATATCAAAGACACACAAACAAATGGAAAGATGTACCATGTTCCTGGATTGGAAGAATCAATATTGTGAAAATTACTATCCAAAGCAATCTACAGATTCAATGCAATCCCTATCAAATTCAGTTCAGTTCCGTCGCTCAGTTGTGTCCGACTCTGTGACCCCATGAACCACAGCATGCCAGGCCTTCCTGTCCATCACCAACTCCCGGAGTTTACCCAAACTCATGTCCATTGAGTCAGTGATGCCATCCAGCCATCTCATCCTCTGTCATCCCCTTCTCCTGCCCTCAATCTTTCCCAGCATCAGGGTCTTTTCAAATGAGTCAGCTCTTCACATCATGTGCCCAAAGTATTGGAGTTTCAGCTTCAACATCAGTCCTTCCAATGAACACCCAGGACTGATCTCCTTTAGGACAGCCTGATTGCAGTCCTTGCAGTCCAAGGGACTCGCAAGAGTCTTCTCCAATACCACAGTTCAAAAGCATCAATTTTTTAGTGCTCAGCTTCCTTTATAGTCCAACTCTCACACTCAGACACGACTACTGGGAAAAACCACTACTATGGGAAAAACCATGGCCTTGATTAGAAAACCTTTGTGGACAAAGTAATGTCTCTGCTTTTTAATATGCTTAGTTGGTCATAACTTTCCTTCCAAGGAGTAAGTGTCTTTTAATTTCATGGCTGTATTCACCATCTGCAGTGGTTTTGGAGCCCCCAAAATAAATTCAGCCACTGTTTCCACTGTTTCACCATCTATTTTCCTTTCAAATTACTAATAGTATTTTTTCACAGATTCAGAACAAAAAGTTTTTACAATTTGTAAGGAAAAATTAAAAAACACACCTCAAATAACCAAAGCAATCCTGAAGTGGCAGAGGGAGAAGCTGGAGCAATCAGGCTTCCTGACATAAGACTGTACTACATAATCTACAGTAATGGAGACAGTATGGTATTGGCACAAAAACAGAAATATAGACCAATGAACAGGGTAAGAATCCCAAAGAAACCGATAGACTATGGTCACCTATGAAAATGGTGACAAGAATACACAATGTTGAAAAGACAGTTTCTTCAATAATTGGTGCTGAGAAAACTGGACAGCTACATGTAAAAGAATGAAATTAGAACACTCCATAACACCATACATAAAAATAGACATTAAATGAATTAAAGACCTGAATGTAAGGCCAGACACTGTAAAACTCTTAGAGGAAAACATACGCAGTTCACTCTTTGACATAAATTACAGGAAGGTATTCTTTGGCTCAACTCCTAGAGTTGTGAGACTAACAAAAATAAACAAATGGAACCTATTTAGAGCTTTTCGTACAGCAATGAAAACTATAAAGAACATGAGAACACAGCCCTCAGAAGGGGGCGAGATATTTGCAAATGTAGCAACTGAAAAGAAATTAATCTCTAAAATATACACACAGTTCATGCAACTCAATACCAATCAGAAAATGGGTGGAAGACCTAAGTAGACATTTCTCCCAAAACGAGATACAATGGCCACAAAGCATGTGAAATGATGCCCAACATCACTAATAATTAGAGAAATGAAAATAAAAATTACAATGACGTATCACCTCACACTAGTCAGAATGGCCATCATCAAAAAATCTAGAGACAGTAAATGCTGGAGAGGGTGTGGAGAAAAGGAAACCCACTTGCATTATTGGTGGGAATGTAACTTGGTGCAGCCACTATGAAAAACAGCATCAAGACAGTATGGTACTGGCACAAAAACAGAAATATAGACCAATGGAACAAAATAGAAAGCCCAGAGACAAATCCACACACCTCTGGATACCTTATCTTTGACAATGGAGGCAAGAATGCACAATATAGAAAAGACAATCTTTTTAACAAGTGGTGCTGGGAAAACTGGTCAACCACTTGTAAAAGAATGAAACTAGAACACTCTCGAACACCATACACAATAATAAACTTAAAATGGATTAAAGATCTAAACATAAAACCAGAAACTATAAAACTCCTAGAGGAGAACATAGGCAAAACACTCTCTGACATAAATCACAGCAGGATCCTCTATCACCCACCTCCCAGAATATTGGAAATAAAAGGAAAAATAAACAAATGGGACCTAATTAAACTTAAAAGCTTCTGCAAAACAAAGGAAACTATAAGCAAGGTGAAAAGACAGCCTTCAGAATGGGAGAAAATAATAGCAAATGAAGTAACTGACAAAGAATAAATCTAAAAAAATATACAAGTGACTCCTACAGCTCAATTCCAGAAAAATAAACGACTCAATCAAAAAATGGGCCAAAGAACTAAACAGACATTTCTCCAAAGAAGACATACAGATGGCTAACAAACACATGAAAAGATGCTCAGTATCACTCATTATCAGAGAAACTCAAATCAAAACCACAATGAGGTACCATTTTATGCCAGTCAGAATGGCTGCTATCCAAGTCTACAAGCAATAAATGCTGGAAAGGGTGTGGAGAAAAGGGAACCCTCTTACACTGTTGGTGGGAATGCAAACTAGTACAGCCACTATGGAGAACAGTGTGGAGATTCTTAAAAAACTGGAAATAGAACTGCCATACAACCCAGCAATCCCACTTCTGGGCATACACACCAAGGAAACCAGAATTGAAAGAGACATGTGTACCCAATGTTCACCACAGCACTGTTTATAATAGCCAGGACATGGAAGCAACCTAGATGTCCATCAGCAGATGAATGGATAAGAAAGCAGTGGTACATATACACAATGGAGTATTACTAAGCCATTAAAAAGAATACATTTGAATCAGTTCTAATGAAGTGGATGAAACTGGAGCCTATTATATAGAGTGAAGTAAGCCCAAAGAAAAACACCAATACAGTATACTAATGCATATATGTGGAATTTAGAACAATGGTAACTATAACCCTGTATATGAGACAGCAAAAGAGACAAAGATGTATAGAACAGTCTCTTGGACTTTGTGGGAGAAGGTGAGGGTGTGATGATCTGGGAGAATGGTATTGAAACATGTACAATATCATATGTGAAATGAATCACCAGTCCAGGTTCGATGCATGATACAGGATACTCAGGGCTGATGCACTGAGATGACCCAGAGGGATGAGATGGGGAATGAGGTGGGAGGGGGATTCAGAATAGGGAACACATGTACACCCGTGGTGGATTCATGTCAATGTATGGCATAACCAATACAATATTGTAAAGTAATTAGCCTCCACTTAAACTAAATAAATTTATATTTTTAAAAAAAGCTAAAAACAGAGTTAACATATGACTCAGCAAACTTACTTCTGGGCAGGTACTCAGAGAAAACCATAATTTCAAAAGATACTTGCACTGTAGCAGTATTTACAATAGCTGGGACGTGTAAGCATGCTAAATGCCCATCATCAGAGAAATGGATAAAGATGATGTGGCATTGTAGCATATATATATATGGAATATATATAAAAAGAAATGAAATAGTGCAAATTGCAGAGATGTGGCTAGACCTAGTGGCTGTCATACAGAGCAGAGTGAGGTGTGTCAGAATGAGGAAAACAAATATCATATACAAATGTATATATGCAGAATCTAGAAAAATACTACAACTGAATCTATTGAAGCAGAAATAGAGACACAGACAGATATATGGTCACCAAGATGGGAAAGGAGGAGTGGGATCAATTGGAAAATTGGATCCACACATATGAAATTTTATGTATAAAATTGATAACTGATGAGAGCCTACCGTGTAGGAAACTACTCAATGCCTGGTGGTGACAAAGAAGGGATATATGTAAATGTATAGCTGATGCATTTTGCTGTTTAGCAGAAACTAACAACATTGTAAAGCAACTACAATGAAAAATTTTTAAATAAATAAAAATGAAATAATGCCATTTGTAGCAATGTGGACAAAAGAATACACACAAGAAATGCAGAATCCAACTGAAAATGTTTAAAATGACAATAATTATATGAAAATGAAAGTGTTAGTAGCTCAATTGTGTCTGACTTTTTTGTGACTCCATGGACTGGCCCACCAGACTCCTCTGTCCATGGGATTTTCCATGCAAAAATACTGGACTGGGTTGCCATTTCCTTCTCCAGACAATCTTCCTGACCCAGGGATTGAACCTGTGTCTCCTTCATTGCAGGCAGACTCTTTACCGTCTGAGCCATCATTGAAGCCTGCCAAAACAACCTGAAGCCAGCTGAAAAATACAAAAAAGATTTAAAATGACAATAACTACACACTTACCATTACTTTAAGTGTCAGTAGACTAAATGCTGTGATCAAAAGATATAAAGCAGCAGAGTGGATAATAAAAGAAACTACAGTATGCTGCATATAAGACTCACTTTTTGGCAAAGACATAGATTAAAGAACAAGGATACAAAAGGTATTTCATTAAAACACAGATGATAAAACTGATGCAGCTTTCTGATACTGGATAAAGTAGATTTTATAACGAAGTCCATAAAGAAAGGCAAAGAAGGATACTATATAATTGTAAAAGGATCAACACAAGAAGAGGGCATTATACTTGTTAACATATATGCACCCAATATAAAAGCACCTAAATATATTAAACAAGTACTGATAAAAGTGAGAGATTGACAGGAATACAATAATAGTAGGAAACTTTAATGCCCCACTAACACCAGTGGACAGATCATCCAGTCAGAAAATCAAAAAGGCAACAGAAATCCTAAAGTACACAGTAGTATATTTGGACTTAATTGATATTTAGAGGACGATAAAAAAAGACACTACCAAAAAAAAAAAAAGCCAATATCTTTGATGAATATAGATGCAAAACTCCTCAAAGTTTTAGCAACTTACACCAAGAATACATAAAAAGAATTGCACATCATGATGACGTTGGATTCATTACAAGGTTGCAAGGATAATTTAACATACAAATCAACTAATATGATACACCATATTAACAAGAAAAGACAAAAACTACATGGTCATCTGAATATATGCAGAGAAAGCATTGGATAGCTTTCAGTATACATTCATTATTTAAAAAAAAAAAAAAAAACTCACCAAAGTGGGAATATATCTCAACAGGATAGTGCCATTTCACAGCCAACAGAAAACTCAAGAGTGAAATGCTGAAAGCCTCCCCACTGATTCTGAAACAAGACAAAGATGCCCAGTGTCACTGCTTCTGTTCAACATAGTATTGACATTCCTAGCCATTTCAAGAAGACAAGAAATAAAAGGTATCTATTTGAAAGGAAAGAGGTAAACCTGTCATATGTAGATGGCACGATACTCATTGGAAGGACTGATGCTGAAGCTCCAATACTTTGGCCACCTGATGTAAAGAACTGACTTACTGGAAAAGACCCTGATGCTGGGAAAGATTGAAGGCAAGGGAAGAAGGTGACAACAGAGGACAAAATGGTTGGATGGCATTACCAACTCGATGAACATGAGTTTGAGCAGGCTCCAGGAGCTGGTGATGGACAGGGAAGCCTGGTGTGCTGTAGTCCGTGGGGTCGCAGAGAGTCAGACACGACTGAGTGACTGGATTGAACTGAACAATACTCTGTGTAGGGGTCCCTAAAGACTTCACACAAAGAAAGCTATTTGAACTAATAAATTGATTCGGAAAGTTAGCAGAGCACAGTTAATATACAGAAATCTGTTTCTTTTCATTATACTAACAATGAAATATTAGAAAGTAAAAGAAAAAAATTAATTGCCCAGGAATAAATCTATGTAGGAGGTGAAAAGACCTATACAGTAAGAAGTTAAAACCCTGATCAAGGCAATTGAAGATGATTGAAAGGAATCGAAAGATACTTTATGCTTGTGGATATAAAGTATTAATATAATGGTCATACTTCCCAAAGCACTCTTTCAATTTATTATGATTCCTGTCAAATTACTAGTGACATTTTTCACAGAACTACAAAAAACAATTGTAAAACTTTTATATGGTATTACAGAAGACCCAAAATTGCCATAACAATCCTGAAGAAAAAGAACAAACCTAGAAGCATTACCTCCCAAAGTCCACACAATACTATAAAGCTTCAGTGATCAAAACAGTATCATATTGGTGAGAAACAGACATATAGATCAATGGAACAGAATAGAGAGCTCAGAAATAAACCTAGATAACTATGGATCAATCATAAACAAAGGAAACAAAATTACACAGTGAAGGAAAGACAATGTCCTCAAGGGTTTTGAGGAAGCTGGACAGTGTCATGAAAATCAATGAAATTAGAACACTCCTTCACACCACATACAAAACTAAATGTCAAATGGCCTATAAACCTAAAAATAAGACAACACCATGAAACTCTTAGAAGAGAACATAGGAAGCACATTCTGACATAAATTGTAGCAATTTTTCTTAGATGAATCTCCCAAGGCAAAAGAAATAAAAGCAAAAATAAACAGATGAGGTCTAATCAAATTTAAAAGCTTTTTCACAGCAAAGGAAGCCATCAACAAATCAAAAAGACAAAAAGACCTATGGTTAAACTGAAAATATTTTCAAATATTTTTCAATATATTCAATATAGTGGATGTAAATATATTGAATATATTTCAATAACCAACAAGGGATTAATTTCCAAAATATGCAAACAACTAATACAACTCCATGTAAAAAAACTAAATAAAACAGACAACCCAATCAAACAATGGGCAGAAGATCTAAATAGAGATTTCTGTAAAGAAGACACATGGATGACTAACAGGCGCATGAAAAGATGCTCAACATGATTAATTATTAGATAAGTGAAAAAATCATAATGAGGTATCTCACACTGGTCAGGATGACTGTCATCATAAAGTCTACAGATAATAAATAATGGAGGTGTTGTAGAAAAAAGGGAACCCTCCTTCACTGTTGGTGGGAATGTAACTTGGTGCAACCACTATAGAAAACAGTGTAGAGATTCTTTGAAAAATTAAAAATAGAGTTACCATATGAAATAGCCATCTCACTCTTGTCTATATATACAGAAAAGATGAAAACTCCAATTTGAAAAGGTACATACACCCTGCAGCAGCACTGTTTACAGTACTCAAGACATGGAAACAACCTAAGTGTCCATCACCAGATGCACGAATAAAGACGTGGTATGTATACACAATGGAATACTACTTAGCCATGAAAAACAATGAAATAATGCCTTTTGTAGCAATATGGATGGACCTATAAAATACTAAGTCAAGTCAGAGAAAGGTAAATATGTTATCACTTCTATGTGGAATTTAAAAGAACAATACAAATTTATCTGTTTACAAAACAAACACAGACACAGAAAACAAAATTAGGGTAACCAAAGGAGAAAGGGAAGGTGGGAGGGATAAATTAGCAGTATGGGATTAACAGATATACAATACTGTATGTAAAATAGATTAAACAACATGGACTTAATGTATAACAAGGAATATTTAATATCTTATAATAACCTATAATGGAAAACTCCCTGAAACAATATATATAAGTGAATCACTTTGCTGTACACCTGAAACTAACACAATATTGTAAATCAAGTATGCTTCAATTTTTTAAATTCCCTAATTTTTTTTAAAGTGAAAAGCAAAACTGACTTTCTTCCCAGATTTTTATCTGATCCTTAAAGTGTTAATTCCTAAATTTTCAACAGTGGAGTGTTAGGTATGGGTAACAAATACTAAAATAATTAAGACAATGAATACGTTAATAAGAAATCTGCAAACAATAAATGTTTGAGAGGATATGGAGAAACGGGAACCCTCCTCCACTTTTGGTGAGAATATAAATTGGTACAGCCACTATGCAGACTACTATCTAAAGGCTCCTTAAAGAAACAAAAATAGAACTACCACATGACCCAGCAAACCCATTCTTGGGCATATACTCAGAGAAAACCATACTTCAAAAAGACTCAGGCATCCCAATATTCATTACATCACTATTTCGAGTATCTAGGACATGGAAGCAACCTAAATGTCCATCAACAGAGGAATGGATAAAGATGATGTGGTACACATAAACATTAAATATGGAATATAACCATTTAAAAAATGCCATTTGTAGCAAAATGGATGGACCTAGAAATTGTCATACTGAGTAAACTAAGCAAAAGACAAATATCACATGATGTGGTTTACATATGGAGTCTAAAGAGGGTATAAATGAACAAGTGCGCTCATCTTTTGCAAGAGCACCAAAATTGCAACTAGCAGCTGAACAACCATCAACAGGAAAATGTTGGAACCCACCAGATCCAAAGGCAAAGGAGAAGCTTCAAGAAGGCAGTAGAAGGGTCACAATCACATTTAAAATCAAACCTCATACCCGCCAGTGACACTTGGAGGGCATAAACAAAATCTTGTGGGCATCAGGACCCAGGGAAAGGAGCAGTGACCCCAACAAGAGAGCCAGAGCTGCCTGTGAATGTTTGAGGGTCTCCTGGAGAGGCATGGGTGAGCAGTGGCCTGCCGTGGGGACAGTGGCTCTGGCCACAGCAGTTTTGGGAGGCAATGCATGTGGCATAAGTCCACTTGGAGGAGATTTCCATAAGCCCTACTATTGAGCTGCCAGGTGGGCTATCCATAAACTGGAAAATAGTTGTACCAAAGAAGTTCTTTCACTATTGCAAAAGTTCTAGGCCCCACAACAGACTTCCCAACCTGAGGATCTGGCAAAAAAAAAACTGAGAATCCTCAGGGAATATGACTTTGAAGGTCAGCGGGAATTGATTCCAGAACTTCCACAGGACTGGGGAAACAGCCTCTTGGAAGGAAAAGACTTTCCTTATGTGCTTTAGGACCCAGGAGAAAGGAGCAGTGACCCCAAAAGACACTGAGCCAGACTTGTCTATGAGTGTTTGGGGTCTCCAGCGGAGGCGTGGGTTGACAGTGTCCTGCCACGGGATCAGGGGCACTGACAGCAGCAGTCCTGCGAGGCACAGTGTGCTGGCATAAGTCCTTTTGGAGGGAGTCACCATTACCCCTACCCACCATTACCCCTGCCACCCATCAGCAGAAAATTGGATTAAAGATTTGCTGAGCATGGCTTTGCCCACCAGAACAAGACCTAGTTTTCCCCACAGCCAGCCCTCCTATCAGGATGCTTGCACATGCCTCTTATCTGCATCCATCAGTGGGCAGACTAAATGAAAACCACAATCTATGAAAACTAACCAAAATAATCACACGGATCACAGCTTTGTGTAACTTAATGAGGCTATGAGCCATGCCCCGTAGGGTCACTCATGACGGACTGGTCATGGTGGAGAGATTTGACAAAATGTGGTCCACGGAGAAGGGAATGGCAAACCACTTCAGCATTCTTGCCTTAAGAACCCCATGAACAGTATGAAAAGGCAAAAGTGACACTTTCAGTGTCAAAAAATATGACACTGAAAGATGAACCCCCCAGAGTTCAGTAGGTGTCCAAAATGCTACAGGAGAAGAGAGGAGAAATAGCTCCAGGAGGGATAAAGAGGCTGAGCCAAAAGGAAACAAATGCCCAGTTGTGGATGTATCTGGTGGTGAAAGTAAAGAACACTATTGCATAGGAAGATGGAATGTCAGGTCCATGAATCAAGGTAAATTGGAAGTGGTCAAACAGGAGATGGCAAAAATGAACATCGACATTTTAGGATTCATTGAACTAAAATGGACAGGAATAGGCAAATTTAGTTCAGATAACCATTATATCTACTCTGGGTAAGAATCCCTTAGAGGAAATAGAGCAGCCCTCACGGTCAACAAAAGAGTTCGAAATGCAGTGCTGTTAAGTCGCTTCAGTCGTGTCAGACTCTGCGCGGTCCCATAGATGGCAGCCCACCAGGCTCCCCCACCCCTGGGATTCTCCAGGCAAGAACACTGGAGTGGCTTGCCATTTCCTTCTCCAATGCATGAAAGTGAAAAGTCAAAGTGAAGTTGCTCAGTCATGTCCGACTCTTAGTGACCCCATGGACTGCAGCTCACCAGGCTCCTCTGCCCATGGGATTTTCCAGGCAAGAGTACTGGAGTGGGGTGCCATTGCCTTGTTCAGTTCAGTTCAGTTCAGTTCAGTCACTCAGTCCTGCCCGACTGTTTGCGACCCCATGAATTGCAGCACTCCAGGCCTCCCTGTCCATCACCAACTCCCGGAGTTCAATCAGACTCACTGCCATCGAGTCCGTGATGCCATCCAGCCATCTCATCCTCTGTCACCCCCTTCTCCTCCTGCCCCCAATCCCTCCCAGCATCAGAGTCTTTTCCAATGAGTCAACTCTTCGCGTGAAGTGGCCAAAGTACTGGAGTTTCAGCTTTAGCATCATTCCTTCCAAAGAAATCCCAGGGCTGATCTCCTTCAGAATGGACTGGTTGGATCTCCTTGCAGTCCAAGGGACTCTTCAAGAGTCTCCTCCAACACCACAGTTCAAAAGCATCAGTTCTTCTGTGCTCAGCCTTCTTCACAGTCCAACTCTCACATCCATACATGACCACAGGAAAAACCATAGCCTTGACTAGATGGACCTTAGTTGGCAAAGTAATGTCTCTGCTTTTGAATATACTATCTAGGTTGGTCATAACTTTTCTTCCAAGGAGTAAGCGTCTTTTAATTTCATGGCTGCAGTCACCATCTGCAGTGATTTTGGAGCCCAAAAAATAAAGTCTGACACTGTTTCCACTGTTTCCCATCTATTTCCCATGAAGTGATGGGACCCACTAGTTGAGTGTAAAAACAACGGAACGATCTTGTTTCGTTTCCAAGACAAAACATTCAATATCACAGTAATCCAAGTCTGTGTCAAAACCATTAATGCCGAAGAAACTGAAGTTGAACTGTTCTATGAAGACCTAAAAGACCTTTTAGAACTAACACCAAAAATAGATGTCCTTTTCATCATAGAAGACTGGAATGCAAAAGTAGGAAGTTAATAGATGCCTGGAGTAACAAGCAAGTTTGGTCTTGGAGTACAAAATGAAGCAGAACAAGGGCTAACAGAGTTTTGCCAAGAGAACGCACTAGTCATAGAAAACACCCTCTTCCAACAACACAAGAGATGACTGCTGCTGCTGCTGCTGCTGCTGCTGCTAAGTCGCTTCAGTCATGTCTGACTCTGTGAGACCCCATAGACGGCAGCCCACCAGGCTCCCCCATCCCTGGGATTCTCCAGGCAAGAACACTGGAGTGGCTTGCCATTTCCTTCTCCAATACATGAAAGTGAAAAGTCAAAGTGAAGTCGCTCAGTCATGTCTGACTCTTTGTGACCCCATGGACTGCAGCCTACCCAGCTCCTCCATCCATGGGATTTTCCAGGCAAGAGTACTGGAGTGGGGTGCTATTGCCTTCTCCGAGAGATGACTACACATGGACATCACTGTATGGTCAATACTGAAATCAGAATGATTATATTCTTTGCAGCTGAAGATGGAGAATCTCTACACAGTCAGCAAAAACAAGACTGGGAACTGACTGTAACTTACTGCAAAATTCTAACTTAACTTGAAGAAAGCAGGGAAAACCACTAGGCCATTCATGTATGAGCTAAATTACATCCCTTATGATTTTACAGTAGAAGTGACAAATAGATTCAAGAGATCAGATCTAATAGAGTGCCTGAAGACCTATGGACAGAGGTTAGTAACATTCAGAGGCAGTGATCAAAACTGTCCTCAAGAAGAAGAAATACAAAAAGGCAAAATGGTTGTCTGAGGAGGCCTTATAAATAGCTGAGAAAAGAGAAGCAAAAGGCAAAGAAGAAAAGGAAAGATACATCAATCTGAATGCAGAATTCCAAAGAATAGCAAGGAGAGATAAGAAAACCTTCTTGAGTGAACAGTGCAAAAGAAAATGAAGAAAACAATATGATGGGAAAGATATCTTCAAGAAAATTAGGGAAGATTTCATGCAAAGATTGGGACAATTAAGGAAAGAAACGGTATGGATTTGCAGAAGATATTAAGAAGAGGTGGCAAGAATACACAGAACTGTCCAAGAAAGATCTTAATGACCCAGATAACTACAATGGTGTGATCACTCACCAAGAACTAGAACTATCCTGGAGTGTAAAGTCAAGTGGGCCTTAGGAAGCATCACTACAAACCAAGCTAGTGGAGGTGATGGAATTCCACCTGAGCTGTTTCAAATCCTCATAGATGGTGCTGTTAAAGTGCTGCTCAGTATGCCAACAAAGGTCTATATAGTCAAAACTATGGTTTTTCCAGTAATCATGTATGGATGTGAGAGCTGGATCATAAAGAAGGCTGAGAACTGAAGAATTAATGCCTTTGAACTGTGGCATTGGAGAAGATGCCTGAGAGTCCCTTGGACGGCAAGGAAATCAAACCAGTCAGTCCTAAAGGAAGTCAGTCCTGAATATTGATTGGAAGGATTGATGCTAAAGCTGAAGCGCCAATACTTTCACCACCTGATGTGAAGAGCCAACTTACTGGAAAAGACCCTGATGCTAGGAAAGATTGAGGGCAAGAGGAGAAGGGGATGACAGAGGATGAGATGGTTGGATGGCACCACTGGATACTCAATTAACATGAGTTTGAGCAAATTCCAGGAGATGGTGAATGACAGGGAAGCCTGGTGTGCTTCAGTCCATGTGGTCGCAAGGGGTCAAGACACAACTGAGAGACTGAACAGCAACAATAGCAAAAGAACTTACTTCCAAAATATGAAGTAGAGTCATAGATGTAAAAAATGAACTATTGGTTACCAGGGGATGTAGGTGATAAATTGGGAGATTGAGACTGACATATACACAACTATATATCAGATAGGTAACTAATAAGGACCTACTGAATGGTACAGGGAACTCTACTCAGTACTCTGTAATGACCTGTATTGGGAAAGAATCTTTAAAAAAAAAAAAAAAAAGGTGGATATACATATTTGTATAACTGATTCACTTTACTGCATACCTGAAACTAGTACAACATTGTTAATCAACTATACTCCAATAAATTTTTTTTAAGAAAATATAAAAAGGGAAGCCATTTTAAAGATCTTTTTAAGGAAAAAAAAAGATCAATATATAGATTTTCTTATAACAGAGAAACCAGAATGGTCCTGAATCATGACTACCCTCATATCCTTACTTATTGAAATAAGAAAACTCCCAAGAAAGAGAAAATTCAAAGAATTTACATCTTAAAATGAAGCAGTGTTGCATGTCTGTTTCTTTTCACTTATCTAACAGTGTGTAAGCCTTTAAATACTCTAAGGAGCACACAGAGATGCCATTAAAACTATCAAAAACCAATAGCCAAGAGGAGAATATGAATCATTTTGTTTCTTTAATACACTTATTGCTTTAATATATTTCCTTTCCTCCTCCGCAAATCATTATTTTTCCTCCACTATCCTATATAGTAACTGCTTTTTCCAGAATCTCAAAACTCTTCTTTCCACTCTTTTATTCTCCCTCATGATTCTTCTCATTTGTTGTCAATGTGTTGATTCTACACTGTAAGATAAAAGGACAATTTATGAATATGCTGAGCATAGTACCAACATTGCTAAACAGATGAAATATGAACTCTGTAAAACCAAATTATGGGCATACAATCTGTTAGTCTTTTTGAAAAGCAGTGTGAATATAAAGAAAGTTCACATTGCCTGCTAGGGTGTCTCTCATAAAGGTAATTGGTTAGGTCTTCAGTAATAGATAGGATAAGAAATGAAGGTAGAATATGGAGTTGGCTGTACATTTTGGGTGAACTTAATGACATGAGAAAATGGAGTCAGAAAAAAGAGGTTTAGCACGTAGAATAAGTCATCAAGTTTCAAGGCTACTCAAAGAACAAAGTTGGACAATAAGGTTCACTTTGAATGATGTTCTAAGGAGGCTGAATGCTAGTGAAGACTTCTGAGAAGAGAATGAACATAATGTCTTCAAGAAATTATTCTAGCAACTGAGTGGATAAGAAGTAACATAGAAGTGTAGTTTACTAGCAATTATTTTTAAAAATCCAGGCCCAAGATTGTCAGTGCCTGAAATGTGAAGTTTTTGAAGTGGGGAACCATAGAGTGATACAATGGAAACAGAAGAAATAAAATAGGTCAGAAATACAAAAACTTCTCAAGCTAGGGCTTCAGAAAATGGTACTGGTGTTAACAGAAATAGAAAAGCAGAAGCAGCAGCTTAGGGATGATAATTAGCTTACTTAACTGAAACTTCACTCCTGTTGATTAATAACTGCCCATTTCTCCCTTGGCCTAGATCTTGGTAACAACCCTTCTCGTCTGAGTTTGACTATTTCAGATAACTCATGTAAGTGGAACCATGCAATACTTGTGTCACACAGCCTATTATTTTCTAAGAAGAAATACCATATGGGAGGAAAAGTAGAGGAGAGAACATTTTAGTTAAGCTGAGGAGACTTATATAAGCACTTAATAAATCTAATATTGTATCTCTAGCTGCTTTAGAGTTTACAACATGCCTCCAGATTATGTCATTTTTATAACCTTTCTGTAAGGTTGAGCTGGAATTGTTATCACCATATAAAAGATGAAGTGATGCTCAGAGGTACTGAGCAATTGCCCTAGAGCATATGACTAAAAGTTACAATTAGGTCTTTTGATTGAAACTAGAAACAGAAAAAACAAGCAAACACAATCACTATCATCTATTTAGTGGTATTAGTAAATAAAGTTCTGTGTAGTTTTAACATTTCTGTCTTGAAGCAAGATCCACTTTTCATGTAAACTATAAAATATTGCTATGTAAAAACATACAAATTAATCCAATGAGTAGTTAATTGTACCTTAATAATATTGGTGTAATTGAGTTGGTAGTATAACAAATTATGTGTATCTGAAAATACTAAAATTGTAGTTGGTGACCAAAGGAGCCAGAGTTTACTAACACTTCAAAAATAAAAATGTCTTCCCAAATCCTATTTTTAGAGGGTCCTCCAAATAATGACCAAAAAAAAAAAAGATTAATAGATAGTCACAGAGAAAAAATCATAAAATAATGGATGCCTTTTGGAATGCTACATTGTTTTCAAGTGGTTGAAAAGTATTTGAGGAGAAATTGAACTTGAATCTATTTTCTCATAAAATGTGAAAGAAAGTCTTGGTGAATGTTTTAAAATACCAAAAGGATATGATAGGCTATGGTACCCAAATAGTTGAATTTTAAAATATTTTACTTTAAGATTAATCTTTTAAAATATACTGCTTTAAGATATTTACACTTGTAAATGGCAATAAAAAATTCATTATAATATAGAAAAGTAAAATAGAGTAGGATAGTACGTTAAATTATCTAGTTAATCTCATGTGTTGGAAGCCTGACAATTGAGGTCAGAAAGTTGCATATCAGCTGTTTGGCATGTTTCTGGCTCTGCATTCTCTGATAAAAAAAATAGTTTGAGATAATGGAGCATCAGCCTGTTTGTTCTAAACTTTAAGAGTATTTTATGTATAGAAAGGAAACATCAAAGTATAAATTAGCCAGATTAAAATATTTGCTTATGAATAACTGATTTCCCTGCTTTGCTTAATTTCTGAAGGTAGTAATGTGTTGTCCTGCAAATATAAAAATCTCAGCCAGAAGTCACCTGGTAACCATGTCAGGATTCCATATCACATACTGAAGGATGCATTTAAGACAAAGATTTATCCTCAATGCAGTTTAAAAATTACAGTCAACAAGAAAATAATTTTTGAAAAAGGCTAATTAGTTTTGAATCAATTCAATGAGAATATGTGCACATGTTCTCTGTATATTTATAAAATGGTATAATGTTTAGATATTTTAATTTCCCACCGGCTTATTCTATGACCCTTAAAACAAATTCCATGTTTTGTTTTGCAGCATGCACAATTAACAGCTACATTTATTTGAATTAATCTCCAAAACATCAGTCCCAGTAATTGGGACAGAATTATAGGAGTGGTAAGGGTGGGGATGGTGTGTAAAGAAACAGGCTAATTAATAATTCCAGTCTTACTACTTCTCATTGTCGTGATTTATATTTCATCAACATGGGGACTTGGGTGGAGTAGATTTTGATAGACTGGAGGACTTGAAAGCAAGCACCAATAAAGGAGAAACTCAGATTTACTGATGTGATCTTAGTACCTAGGATATAACCCGGCACATAGTAGGATTTTGTCAGCCACTTGTTCAGTAGCTATTGAGTGATTTCTGTTTGCCAGGCACTATTCAAGGAGTGAAAATACATCATTTAGCAAAACATGTGACATCGCTGTCCTTTGTAATCTATATTTCAGTAGGGGGTGAGAAAATATAAGCGTAATTAATAAAATATTTATAATACTAAAAGGTAATATGCTATATAAAAATAACAAAGATGAGTAAAAAGGATCTGGAATATAGAAATGATGGAACATCATTTTGAGATTTTAAATGGAGTGCATAGGGTAGGCCTCAATGAGGTGATATATGAGCAAAGACTTGAAGAAAGGGAGATTTGAGACACATGGCTACGCAGGAGAACACTGTTCCAGGCAGAGATAACTGCAAGTGAAAACGTGCTGAGGTGGTAGCAAGACTAGTGTTTTTAAGGAATAATAAAGGGCCAGCATGGGTGGGGCAAAATAGAAATACAAAGGTTTCTTTAAATAGGTCACATTAGGGGAAGCTCATAGTGTAGAGAGGCCAAAGATTTTGAACTGTATTTTGAGTGAAATGGGAAGATGAGACTGTGTAGGGTTTTAAATGGAGGAGAAATACAATCTGATTTGTGTTTTAAACAGATCACTCGGATTGCTATGCTGAGAATAGATGGGGGCAAGGGTAGAAACAGGGAGGCCCATGAGAAGACTATTGAAGTTACCAGATAGATGGTGGTGCTTTAGATAAGACTGTGAAAGCAGTGAGAAGTATGCCTGTCTACCCATTCATTTTACAAGTCACAGTTGATGGTGTTTTGTGTCAAGCATTTTTGTTTTTTTTGGCCAAGCTGTGCAGCTTGCAAGATCTCAGTTCCCCAACCAGGGGTTGAACCCAGGCCAGAAAAGCCCAGAATCCTAACCATTAGGCCACCAAGAAACTCCCTCAGGTGCTATTCTAAACACTTTAAATATTCACTAAATATGCATTCACTTGTTTATGTAATATGGTAGCTGGATAGTGGTCCCCTAAAGATGTCCACAGACCTGAGAATATATTACTTTATATGGTAAAAGAGACTTTGCAGATGTGATTAATCATGTGGGGATGAGTAAATTTAACTGGATTATTCTGATGGGCATGTTATAATCACAAGGATCTTTATAAGGCAGTCAGAGGGTCAGAGTCAGTGGTAGAAAGATATGAATGAGGATGGAAACAAAAGGCTGGAGTGAGGTAAGGAAAAGGTCAAGAACCATTATATGCAGAAATCTCCACAAGCTAAAAAAAAAAATGCAAGAAAAAAAGAATCTTCCAGAAGAAATGCAGCCCTATCAACATCCTGATTTTTTAATTTAGACCCATTTTAGACTCTGACCTTCAGAACTGTAAGCTAGTATATAAAAAAATCACATGACTAATTTATGTGACATTCCTATATTGTAAAAATTTTATATTATTGTTACTTTTACTCATAAATTATAAATAATGCTGAAGAGAATATCTTTATGGATAAATCTTGGAATGCACTTCTGATAATTTTTATAGGTTTGGAAGTGGAATGACTGCTATAGTGATTTCTTTCTCTACTTTAAAATACAAAAATCAGAACTACACAATCACTGCACTCACACACCAAAATTTACTGTATTAAGACCAGTGTCTTATATAATAAAATATGATAAATAAAATATAATTGGTAGAGGTCCAGTACCCTTTAGTTTTCCTTTGCCATCCTGCTTCCCCTACCCTATCTCTTCCAAGACAAAGACTGACAGCTATGGAATGATTCACAAATGTATGAACCATCATTGCACATTAACTATGTTCATCTTCTCTGTGCTGTTTCAATTGCAGTATACATATTGACCAAGTAAGCACCAAAGTTTACTTTTAATCTTAAAAAAACTTGAAACATAGCCAAGGTTATATAAGTTATTCTTTCTTTATTTCAACAACACTTGGACTGAAAAATACAAATCTTCATAAAAAGGAAAAGACAAAAGCATTGAGAGAAAAATAATACAGAATGTTATGTTCATAATCAATAGAATAGAAATTTTTCAAATGCACATGGAACATTATCCAGGATAGATCATGTTAGCAAAAAACAATCTTAACAAATTTAAAATATGAAGTCATATCAGCCAAGAGATCTTTCCAAGACAGCAGAATAGAAAGACCTTAAAAGGTCACCATCTCCTTTCACAGAGCAAAATGACCTCTTCTGAATAACCATCAATGAAAATGACTGGAAACTACCAGAAAAGACCTACAACTAAAGACATAAAGAAGGAACCACAATGAGCCATCTAGGAGAGGTACAGTCATGATACAGTCAAGTCTATACCCCTGTGAGTGGTGGATGACCCACACATTTTTCAGTAATTATATTGCAGAAGTTCTTCCACAGTAGTGAGAGTTCTGAGCCCTGTGTCAGGTTCTGCAACCTCAGGGGTCCTGTCCTGGGAAGATGAGCTCCAAGAGCATTTAACTCTGAAGACTTGTCCTATAAGATTCAGGAACTAGAGTACATGAAACCTCCCATGCTGTGGCACCCAGTGAAAAAGCCATAACCTGATAGTAACCTGGGCCAGACCTTTCTGCTGATCTTAGTTTCCTAGAGAGGTGGGGAGTGGTTGCAGCTCTCCCTGGGGACACTCAGTGGAAAAAGTCATTCTTGGGAGATCCTTCTGTTGTAGGATGTTGGTGCTGACCAGCACCATAGTAGAATCCTCCCTTTAGCTTATTAGCACCACGATCTGGCCTCACTCAATAGCCTGTAAGTACAGTGTTGATATGCCTCAGGCCAGGCTACTAATTGGATGGGCACAGTTTCAGACCATGCAACTAACTAGTAGACAGGCTGCCTGAAGACCCCCTGAGCCTATTGCCACCTCTCAACAGGAGTCTAGACACAGTCCTGACCACCAGAGGTCCTAGGACCCAGCTTTGCCCATCAGTCAGAAGGCACCAGCTTCAGAATCCTCTGGGTCCCTGCCTTTCCCTCCAGGAAGTATGCTGTAGGCCCTGAACCAGCCTTATCCACCAGTGGATAGACACTAGATTCAAGAGAATGATCCAAAACCTAAGGACTGCAGCAAAACACTTCTCAGAAGGAAGTTTACAACAACGAAAGCTTACCTCAGAAAACAAGAAAAAATCACTAGCAATATAACCTTACACCTAAAGAAATTACAGGAACACACAAAACCTGAAGATGTAGAAAGAAGTCAGTTCAGTTCAGTTGCTCAGTCATGTCCAACTCTTTGTGACCCCAAGGACTGTAGCACACCAGGCCTACCTGTCCATCACCAACTCCCAGAGTTTACTCAAACTCACGTCCATTGAGTCAGTGATGCCATCCAAGCATCTCATTCTCTGTTGTCCCCTTCTCCTCCCACCTTCAATCTTTCCCAGCATCAGTCTTTTCCAATGAGTCAATTCTTCACATCAGGTGGCCAAAGTATTGCAGTTTCAGCTTCAACATCAGTCCTTCCAATAAATATTCAAGACTGATCTCCTTTAGGATGTGCTGGTTTAATCTCCTTGCAGCCCAAGGAACTCTCAAGAGTCTTCTGCAACACCACAGTTCAAAAGCGTCAATTCTTCTGCACTCAGCTTTCTTTATAGTCCAACTCTCATATCCATACATGACTAATGGAAAAACCTTAGCTTTGACTAGACAGACCTTTGTTGGCAAAGTAACATCTCTGCTTTTTAATATGCTGTCTAAGTTGGTCATAACTTTCCTTCCAAGGAGTAAGCGTCTTTTAACTTCATGGCTGCAGTCACCATCTGCAGTGATTTTGGAGCCCCAAAAACTAGTCTGTCACTGTTTCCACTGTTTCCCATCTATTTCCCATGAAGTGATGGGACCAGATGCCATGATCTTAGTTTTCTGAATATTGAGTTTTAAGCCAACTTTTTCGCTCTCCTCTTTCACTTTCATCAAGAGGCTCTTTAGTTCTTCACTTTCTGCCAAAAAGGTGGTGTCATATGCATATCTGAAATCATTGATATTTCTCCTGGCAATCTTGATTCCAGCTTGTGCTTCATCCAGCCCAGTGTTTCTCATGCATGTAAGTTAAATAAGCAGGGTGACAATATACAGTCTTGAAGTCATACTTATCAGAGCAGAAATAGATAAACTAGAAATTAAGACAAAAAAGATGAATGAAACTAAAAGCTGTTTCTTTGAAAAGAAATGTAATTGATAAGCCATTAGCTAGACACATGAAGATAAAAAGGGGAGTGACCAAAGCAATAAAATCAAAACTGAAAACGAGAAAGTTACAGTTTACACCTGAAAGAAAATGAAAGTTGCTCAGTCGTATCCAACTCTTTGTGACCCCATGGACTTCTCTATGTCCATGGAATTCTCTAGGCCAAAATACTAGAGTGGGTAGCCTTTCCCTTCTCCAGGGGATCTTCCCAACCCAGGGATTGAACCCAGGTCTTCCTTATTGCAGGTGGATTCTTTACCAGCTGAGCCACAAGGGAAGCCCCAGCTGACACCTAGACAGCATATTAAAAAGCAGAGACATCACTTTGCCAACAAAGGTCTATATAATCAAAACTATGGTTTTCCCCATAGTTATGTATGGAAATACAAAAGATCCTGAACAGTCAAAACAATCTTGAGAAAGAGAACAGAGCTTGAGGAATCACATTCCCTGACTTTACAGTACACTACAAAGCTATAGTAATCAGAACAGTATAGTACTGGCACAAAAACAGATACATAAATCAATGGAACAGAATTAAAAGCCTAGAAATAAACACATGCATTTATCATTAATTATTATATGACAAAGGAAGCAAGAATATACGATGCAGGAAAGACAGCCTCTTTAATAAGTGATGCTGGGAAAACTGGAGTGGTAGATTTAAAACAATAAATTAGAACATTCTCTAATTCCATATATAAAATTAAACTCAGAATTGATTAAAGACCTGAAGGTAAGACCATAAAAACTCCTAGAAGAGAACATAGGAAAAGACTATTTGACAGCAATTTTTTTGAATCTCTCAAGGCAAAAAAAAAAAAGCAAAAATAAACAAATGGGACCTAATTAAACGTAAAGCTTTTGCACAGCAAAGGAAATCACTGATACAATGAAAAGGCAACCTATTGAATGGCAGAAAATATTTGCAAATGATATAAAGGGTTAATATTTAAAATATATAAATAGATCATATCATTCAACATAAAAAAGAAAAAAAAAGGGCAGAAGAGCTCAATAGACCTTTTTCCAAAGAGGACTTGCAGATGGCCACAGGCACATGAACAGACTCGACATGAACTAACAGTCAGGGAAATGCAAGTCAAAAACACAATGCGATATCGCTTCACACATATCCGAATGACTATCATCAAAAGCAACAGAAATGTTACCATGGATATGAAGAAGAAAGAACTCTGGTTCACTACTGGTGGAAATATAAATGTGTACACTCACTGTGATAAATAGTATGGAGGTTTCTCAGAAAACTAAAAGTAGCCCTACTTATCACCCAGCAGTTTCACTCCTGGGTTTATATCCAAAAAGACCCCAAAATATCAACTAAAATGATACATATACCCCACTGTTCATAGAAGCATTATTTACAATTGCCAGGATGTGTAAGCAACCTAAGTACCCATCAACAGGTGAATGTACTAAGAAGTTGTGGTGTATGTTGTTGTTGTTGTTCAGTCACCAAGTCATGTCTGACTCTGTGACCCCATGCACTGTGGCACGCCAGGCTTCCCTGTCCCTCACCATCTCTTGGAGTTTACCCAAGTACATGTCCATTGAATCGATGATGCCATCCAGCCATCTCATCTGTCGTCCTTCTGCCTTCAATCTTTTTTAGCATCAGGGTCTTTTCCAGTGAGTCAGCTAGGTCTGTATCATGTGGTCAAAATATTGGAGCTTCAGGATCAGTCCTTCCAATGGATCTTCAGGATTGATTTTCTTTAGGATTGACTGGTTTGAGCTCCTTGCAGTCCAAGGGATTCTCAAGATTCATTTCCAACATGACAGTTCAAAAGCATCAGTTCTTTATGGTCCAACTCTCACATCTGTACATGACTACTGGGAAAACCATAGCTTTGACTAGATGGACCTTTGTCAGCTAAGTGATGGCTTTGCTTTATAATACACTGTCTGTTTGTGGGGTGTGTGTGTATACATTAATTTTGCCATTTGCAACAACATGGTTGGACTTGGAGGGCATTACACTATGTGAAATAAGACACAGAAAGACAAACTATATGATATCACTTACATGTAGAATCTTAAAAAGTACAAAACAGTGAATTTAACAAAAAAGAAGCAGACTCACAAACATATAGAACAAACTAGCGAGTATCACTGTGAAGAGGAAATGAGGCGGGACAAAATAGTGGTAGAGGATTAAGAAGTATAAAGTACTATGTATGAAATGAGCTACAAGAATATTCTGTACAACATGGGGAATATAGCCTATATTTTATAAGAACTATAAATGCAGTATAACCTTCGAAAATTGCAAATTACTACATTGTACAATATTGCATGTCAAATGTACTTCAGCGAAAAAAGAAATGATATAAGTCTTTTCCGACCACTATGGTATAAAAGTAGAAATCTATAAAAAGAAAAGTGTAACATTCACAAATATGTGGAGAGTAAACAACATGTTGCTGAACAATGTTCAGTGAAGAAATCAAAAGCAAAATCAGAAAACTCCTTTCGACAAAAGGAAATGTAAATATAACATACAAAAACTTGTAGGATGCAGTGGGATGCAGCAAAAACAATGCTAAGATGGAATCAATGATTGCTTAAAGAAAGAAGAAAAATCTCAACCTAAATTTACACTTCAAAGGAACTAGAGAAATAATTACAAATGAAGTCCTAGTAGTAGTACGGAAGTAAAGTGAAAGTGAAGTCGCTCAGTCGTGTCTGACTCTTTGCGACCCCCTGGACTGTAGCCTATCAGGCTCCTCCGTCCATGGGATGTTCCAGGCAAGAGTGCTGGACTGGATTGCCATTTCCTTCTCCAGGGGATGTTCCTGACCCAGAAATCGAACCCAGGTCTCCTGCATTGCAGGCAGATGCTTTACCATCTGAGCCACCAGGGAAGCCCATGGAAGTAAAGATCAGAACAAAAATAAATGAAATAGAGACAAAAAGACAATGGAAAGATCAATGAAACCAAAAACTTATCCTTTGAAACGATAAACAATATTGACAATCCTTTAGGCTGACTTTCCAAGTAATCAAAAGAGAGGACCCAAAATCAGAAATGAAAGGGAAGATATTACAAGAGATACCACAGAAATACAAAGGATCATAGGAGACTTTGAATAATTAAATGACAAATTTGACAACTTAAAATAAATGGATTAATTCCTAAGAACACATAGACTTCCAAGACTAAGTCAGGAAAATATAGAAAAGCTCAATAGACTGATTACTAGTGAAGAGATTGATCAGTAGTTTTAAAACTTCCTGTAAAAATTAAATAACTTCATGGGATTTTCCTGGTGGTCCAATGGCTAAGGCTTCATGCTGCCAATGCAGGGCCCCCTGGGCTCAATGCTTTCCTGGTGGCTCAGTTGGTAAAGAATGCACCTGCAATGCAGGAGACCCTGGGTTTGATCCCTGGGTTGGGGAAATCCCTGGAGAAGGGAAAGGCTACCCACTCCAATATTCTGGCCTAGAGAATTCTGTGAACTGTATAGTTCATAGGGTAGCAGAGTCAGACACAACAGAGTGACTTTCACTCTCTCTCTCTCTGGGCTCAATCCCTGGTCAGGGAACTAGATCCCACATGTTGCAGCTTAAAAAAAAAAAAAAATACCCAGCATGAACGATCTAAAAAGACCCAGCGTAGCCAAATAAGTAAGTAAAGAAAATAGCTATTTTAAAAAATGAGACAACTTCCCTAGTAAGTTCTACCAAATATTCAGAGAAGAATACCAATCCATGTCAAATTATTCCACAATATAGAAGAGGAGGGAACACTTCCAAACTCATTTTATGAGACCGACATTACCTTGATACCCAAACCAGAGGATCTCACTAGAAAAGACTATTACTGGCTAACATTCTAATGAACATAGATGCAGACATGCTTGATAAAATACTAGCAAGCCAAATTCAACAGTACATTAAAAGAGTCAAACACTGTGATCAAGTGGAATTTATTACAGTAATGCAAGAATGGTTCACTATTTGCATATCAGTGTGATACACCATGTTAATAGAACAAAATTTTAAATCATATGATTATCTTGATCAATGCAGTAAGAACATTTGATAAAAGTAACCATCTACTTAGAATAAAAACTCTTGTCAGTGTGGGTATAGAGGGAATGTGCCTCAACATAATAAAGGCCACATATGATAAGCCTGGGCTTTCCTGGTGGCTCAGAATCTGCCTGCAATATAGGAGGCCATGGTTCGATCCCTGGGTCAGGAAGATACCCTGGAGAAGGGAATGGCAACCCACTCCAGTATTCTTGCCTAAAGAATTGCATGGACAGAGAATCTTGGCAGGCTACAGTTCATGGGGTCACAAAGAGTCAGACACAACTGAGTAACTAATATATGACAAGCTCACAGCTAACATCATACACATTAGGAAAAGCTGAACACAAATCCTTTAAGATCAGGGACAAGACAAGTATGCTCACTTTTGCCACTTTTATTCAATATAATATTGGTAGTCCTAACCAAAGTAATTAACAAGAATAAGAAATAAAGGCATGCAAATCAGGAAGATAGACAGGGAAACAATGGAAACAGTGACAGACTTTATTTTCTTGGGCTCCAAAATCACTGTGGACAGTAACTGTAGCCATGAAATTAAAAGATACTTGCTCCTTGGAAGAAAAGCTGTGACAAACCTAGACAGCATATTAAAAAGCAGATATATTACTTTGCCTACGAAAGTCCATATGGTTGAAGCTATGGTTTTTCCAGTAGTCATGTATGGATATGAGAGCTGGACAATAAAAACGGCTAAGCACTGAAGAACTGATGCCTTTGAACTGTGGTGCTGGAGATGACTCTTGAGAGACCCTTGGACTGCAAGGATATCAAACCAGTCAATTGTAAAGGAAATCAACTCTGAATATTCATTGGAAAGACTGATGTTAAATCTCCAATACTTTGGCCACCTGATGCAAAGAGCCAACTCATTAGAAAAGACCTGATACTGGGAAAGGCTGAAGGCAGGAGAAGGGGATGACAGAGGATGAGATGGTTGGATGGCATCACCGACTCAATGGACGAGTTTAGGCAAACTCCAGGAGATAGTGAAGGACAGGGAAGCCTTGTGTTCTACAGTGCATGGGGTCGCAAAGAGTTGGACATGACTGAGTGACTGAATAACAGCAAAATTGGGACAGAAGAAATAAAACCGTGCAAATGATATGGTACTATATAGCCAAGATCCCACTGACTCCACCTAAATTCTAGTAAATGATTTCAATAAAGACACAAGATGAAAAAATCAACATATAGAAATATGTTATATTCCTGTATGCTAATAACAAAGATTACTATCAGAAATTAAGAAAACAGTCTCATTTACCATTTCATAATACAAGTAAGGTATCTATGAATAACTTTTATCAAGGCAGTAAAAGACCTACATACTGAAAACTTGTAAGCCATTGATAAAGAATTTGAAGGAGACACATTAAATATATATTTTGTGCTTCTGGGTTATAAAGAATTAAAAGTATTAAAATTTCCATACTACCTAAAGCAATCTATAGATTCAGTGTAGTTTCTATTAAAATTCCTATGGTTTTTTTTTTTACAGAAATAAACAATTTTTTAATTTGTATGGAACCACAAAAGATCCTGAATAGCCAAAGCAACCTTTTCAAAGAAAAAAAAAAGCTGGAGACATTGTTCTCTGTGATTTCAAACTATATTACAAAGCTATGGTAATCAGAACAATACGCTACCATCATATGAACAGAGACATAGGTCCATGAAACAGAATAGAAAGCCCATGAAATAAACACACACATATCTGGTCAATCCAAAAGAAATCAGACCTGAATATTCATTGGAAGGACTGATGCTGAAGCTGAAACTCCAATACTTTGGTCACCTGAGGCAAAGAGCTATCTCATTGGAAAAGACCCTGATGCTGGGAAAGATTGAAGACAGGAGGAGAAGGGGACAACAGAGGATGAGATGGTTGGATGGCATCATCAACTCAATGGATATGAATTTGAGCAAGCTCTGGGTGTTGGTGATGGACAGGGAGGCCTGATGTGCGGCAGTCCATGGTGTTGCAGAGTCAGACACGACTGAGTGAACTGATCTTATGACAAATTAGCAAAGAATATACAGTGTGGAAAAGACAGTCTAGTAAATGATGTTGGAAAAACTGTACGGTCATGTGCAAAAGAATGAAATTGGACCACTATATTATACCACATACAAAATTTAAATGGATTGAACGTATGACCTGAAATCAATCTTTTGGAAGGAAACATAGGCAGTAAGCTCCTTAACATCAGTTGTGGCAGTCATATTTTGGATTTGACAATAAAAGAAAGAAGTTGGAGTACAAACTGAAAAGCTACTGCATAGCAAAAGAAACCATCAACAGATGAAAAGATAACCTATGAAATGGGAGGAAATATTGTCAAATCAGGTCACATAAAATGACTTATAAAATATCACTTGCAAAAATACTCCCAAATAATTAAATTAAAAGTGGGCAGAGGATATGAAGAGACATTTTTCCAAAGGCAACATGCAGATGGCTAACAGATATATGAAAACATGTTCAACATTACGAATAAGGGAAATACCAATCAAAACTGCAATGATTATAACTGTACATTTGTTAGAATGGTCATCAACAAGAAGAAATAAATGTTCCCAAGGATATGGAGAAAAGGGAACCCCTGTGCCCTATTGGTAGGAACATAAATTGGTGCAGCCTCTATGAAAAACAGTATGAAGGTTTCTGAAAAAATAAAAAATGAAATTATCATATGGCCCAGAAACTCCATATCTAAAATATTATCCAAAGAAAATGAAAGCACTACCACAAAAAGATACATGCACCATCATGTTCATTGCAGAATTACAACAGGCAAGACATAGAAATGACATGTGTTCATTGATATACAAATGGATAAAGAAAATAAGTACATACACACACTGGAATATATACATACATGCACTGGATTATTATTTGGTCACAAAGAATAATGAGATCTGCATGCTTGCGATACATGTTGCATACATCTTGAGGGCATTATGCTAAGTGAAATCAGTCAGACAGAGAAAGCCAAATATCATAGGATTTCACTTACATGTAGAATGTAAAAATAAAACCAACCAACCAACCAACATCATAGATACAGATAACATGTTTTTGGTTACCATAAGCAGAGGATCACAGTTGGGCAAAATGGGTGAAAGGAATAAAAAAATATACAAACTTCTAGTTAGAAGTTAGTGAGTCATGGCAATGTAACATACAGCATGATGACTACACTTTTTGATACTGTTTTGCATTCAAAAGTTAGTAGGAGAGTAAATCTTAAAAATTCTTATCAAGAGGAAAAAAATCTTTATGTATTATTGGATATTAACTAAACTTTTTATGGTGTTCACTATGCAAATAATTGAATCATTATGTTATCCACTTTAATACAGTGCATGTCAGGTATACCTCAATTAAAAAATCCAAGAAGAATAAGACAGGCTGACGTGATTAATGAACTGATTATAGTTTTTTTCTAGATATGCATTTTTCTCACATTCAAACCACAAAAGTTAAACATATGAAATCTTGAAATTATGCACTTGCAACCCATTTCTAATTTTGTCAAAGTTCCCAAATTATCCAGATTGACCCATGTCATGAACTGGAAAGAAAAGGGTATTGTTACTTTCACTGTAATTCTACTGTTTTACTAGAGTGTCACAGTGGCAACTTTCCAATCTAGTTTCTAGAATAGATCCCTTTGTCAAGCTTGATCATAATTTGGGCAAACCCTCCACTTAAGCAGAGAATAACACAGTTATGAGCATGAAGATTCTTTCCTTTTTGTAGGATATCAAAAATCTAGAAGTCTGACTTAATGGACTCACCAAATAAGATTTTTCAACTATAAAATTTTCTAAAGGTCTGTAACTTTTTAATACCTTTTACATTCTAAATTGCATATAGGACATTTCCAGTTTTTATTGAAACAATCAGTTTGATTCATTTCGAAGCACAAATCCTTTACTCCGGGCAATCTGAATATTTCAACACAAATTTTTAGATAATATGTGTAAGAATCACATGATATGAATTACTGCCATTAAAAGGTAGTAACTTTGAATTCCTATATTTTAAATAAGCAAAAGCCTATAAGGCTAAATACTAGTATATATGCAATACTAGAAATAAAATGTTTTATTTCTTACACTTCACAAGAGAATTATGTTCTCAGATAAAGCTACAAACATGGCTAATTAATTTCAGTGATAAAGTTTTAGAATAGAAATGAGCAATAAATAGATGTCTGTCTATACAGTACACACACACTCAATGAGAGGTGGTATTGGTTATTGAAGGGCTCATTTTCCCAGATAGAAACTTCATCTCTATGATAATAAAAAAATATGATAAATGAACTGCCTCATATATTTTTAACTTATTCTGATTAATGAAACAAGAAGTGTTCTCACAAATCTCTCTAAAAGGCCCTATGAGTGAAACTTACTTTAGAATCCAGCTCTAAGTAATTATTAACTCACAATTGAGGAGGAGCTATTTAATGAGATGGCTTGTCCTCAACTTGACTACTACTTTCTACATTCTGAATTACAACACCTCATTATGTAAATTGATTTAATCATAGAGGGATGTGCTTTATAATTTTTAATTACTGTGTCTTACTTTCTAATCTAATAAAACTGTAGAAACTTATATGGCAGAGAAGGCTTTTTTAAAGCACATATTATCTTATAGAGGTTTATTTCCTTTTAATTTTACTATCATGAAAATTGATAATAAAAATAAAATGCATTTACATATACATGTGTGATGAAAAGGCCCTTTTGTCATTCCTTTACACTAGGACAGTGTTTTCAAAGTGTGGTGTTAGGATGACTTGAGCCATTTAATCACCTAAAGAGCTTGCCTAAACATTTGTTTCCCACGTTCCATCCCAACTCAGACTCACCGAATCAGACTCACCAGGCAGGCATGTGGATCGGCAATGCATACAAAACAAGCATAGTTGGTGATACTGATAGAGCTAGTTGAAGGTGTGACCTTAAAGTGTCCCTGCTTTAGAGGCTATCACCTCATCTAAGATGCTTTCTATCTGGCTTCCATAGCGTACACTTTAATGGCAAGTATGCATCTGTTGTGCATTTTTTGTGAGACTCCTTTTTAAATGGATGATTGGCCATTTGTGGAATTTCTGATAATGATGGCAATAATTATAGATCTTTAAATACCACTAAATTAGTCTAATTCCTGCTTTGATAGTAGTCCAAAGCCACTCAAATCTTGACTTGAGCACACACTTGAGTGACACTAATTAGTCATTCTACAACACTAGTATCTCCAGCTTTGTTTCCTGTCCTCCATAACATACAACTCTCACTTCTCATGACTATTCTGCCATGACTCCTGCCCGTGTGTGCCCTCTGCACCCCAGCCCAGTTAAGGACCACGATCTTTTCTATATTCCAATTAGTTGAGATGTTGTTTTGTAGTTTGTGTTTTAAAAAGAAGACTTTTGTTTCCCATATACAAAATTATAATGTCAGGTTTGTTTGTTTTTTTCTAAACAGTCTATTTTTCCCAACCATCCCCCACAGCCTTATAAGAAATAGGAATATGCTCATCCTATTGAGAATCACACTTCTATTAACTGCTATCATGTTTTGATTGAAAATTAAGATGTTGATTCAAGTTGCCATCATTAATGCAAGATCCAGCCTAACAGCCTTTAGACCCCACAAGTCATGAGGTCAGTTCATGATGCTAGGACTCTGAGTTACCCCTTGAATGGAAGAAAGGTCATCATGTGGTTGTGACTCCACAACTGTCATTTGACTATGTGTTCTCTGTATCTCTCTGTCCTCTATCTAAAATCATTCTTTGGTGGTGTCTCCAGATACTCTGTGTATTAATATTATTTTATATCTCAGTTTTCCACAGTCATCATTTGCTAATACATACTGCTATCCAGACCATGCTCCATCCTCACAGCTTCTCAAGTATCTTCTGAGTTTTTTTTTTTTTTTTTAATGCAACCCCTCGATTATCTTTCAACACACTTTCCTGCACACAGGCATGGAAACTGCTCCTCCCACTTCCACACATTTTCTACCTCCATGGATTAGATAATACTAAGGAAACAATCATGTATGTCTTCTATCTTGTAATGCAGACATTTCATTGTCTGAACTTTTATCTTCACTGGCCTTCATCAGGTAAGCTCAATCCCTGTAAAGTGTATCTCTTTTTGTTTCATTTTTCGCAAAATAGAAAGTTTAATTGGTCTTTTCAGGATTACTACAAAACATTTCCTAGCTCATAAAATAAGTAGTGGCTAATTATTTAAATCTAATACATTAGAAAACATTTACTTCTAGGTGTCACAGGACTTAGGGGTTATGGAATATTTGCAAGCCATATAATGACAACATAGGGGCAAGATTTCTTCTTTGAAGGAGCTGCTTATTTTATTGAAAGTCCCAGGTAGATACAGAAATCCAGAGACATGAAAAGCATGAAGGATAAAAAATAGCAAAATGAACTATAACTAAAATGAAAATTAATATGCTATTAGAAAATTTAATATACAAAAGCCACAGAAATATTTTCAAAGTGACATATCAAGAAGAGAAAGTGGCAAATAGCTAAAATAATTGAGGCAGTACCAAAAAGCCAATAGGAGAAAAATCTTCCTAAAAATGATGGATGATTTAATCAAGAAAACTGGAATTTAATCTGGAGAAAATGCACACAAGGTAGTAAAATATGTCAGACCAAATTCTGTAGAGCTAGGAAAAAAATAGGTTATTGAATTCTTTAATATAAATGAAATCCTCTAAGTAGCAAAAGAAACGAATAGACTTTTCCAGTTAAAGGCACTCATTAACGATAGCATATTAGCATTTATTTAAATTTTTTGATGCTCTAGAAGATTTTAAAGTTTTCATTTGCTTTTTAACACAAATTATCCTGTGATTTCTCTGTCATTTTAAGTAGGTCATAGAACACCTAAATTTAAATGTTCCTTCCTTTTCCTGCAGAATTTTCATAGATATTGTGTATTTCAATAAATCAGCCACAATACTGAGGTTCTACTACAAAAGGACAATGGCAACAAAGTTGTATAAATTTGAAAGGTTTTTTTTTTTTTTTTTTTACTTTTACAATACTGTATTGGTTTTGCCATACATCAACATGAATCTGCCACGGGTGTAAATAAGTTCCCACTCCTGAACCCCCCTCCCACCACCCTCCCCATACCATCCCTCTGGGTTATCCCAGTGCACCAGCCCCAAGCATCCTCAATAGGTGTATGTAGGGAATCTAAAAGTGGGCAGTATTACTTGAAGATTATTTTAGTTGCCCTTGTTTATTGCTTATTGGTTATTAGATCAATGTAATATTATCACATGTATTTCCATGTTACATCCTGCACAGTTTAATTAATAGGATATTTTAGGTATACATTGAATATTTAATACTAATGATTATGTTTCTTTTGACAATCTTTTTCTGAAATGAATAAACTTTCTGTACCATGAATTAAACAGTTCTTTTAGACTATCCTGGCAACTTATTGTGATGTGTTAATATCATGTTTGCTATAGAAATATTTTAGGTTTAAAATTTAGAATGGCAGTTTGTCCTTCATAACACAGGTTATTTGCATCTTCCTTGCTTTAAAGATGCTGTCTAGATCCACTTGGTTTTAAAGCATTGTTGTTGTCCAGTTACTAAGTTGTGTCCAACTCTTTGTAGCTCCATGGACTGCAACACACCAGGCTTCCCTGTCCTTCACTATCTCCCCGAGTTTGCACAAACTCATGTCCATTGATTAGATGATGACAATCAACCATCTCATCCTCTGTTGTTCCCTTCTCCTCTTACCCTCAATCTTTCCGAGCATCAGGGTCTTTTCCAATGAGTTGGCTCTTGGCATCAGGTGGCCAAAGTACTGGAACTTCAGCATCAGTCTTTACAATGAATTCTCAAGGTTGATTTCCTTTAGGATTGACAGCTTTGATCTCTTTGTTGTCCAAGAGTCTTGTGAAGGGAATCACATCTAACTTGACCATACCACTTCTATTAACTGTTTGGTAGCTTCTTTAAACTAATTTTATATCAAAATATTGTTCAGTCACTCAGTCATCTGACTCTTTGCGACCCCATGGACTGCAGCACACCAGGCTTCCCTGTCCTTCATCATCTCCTGGAGCCTGCTCAAACTCATGTCCATCAAGTCAGTGATGCCATCCAACCATCTTATCCTCTGTCATCTCCTTCTCCTGTCCTCAATCTTTCCCAGCACCAGGGCCTTTTCTAAAGAGTCGGCTTTTCGCATCAGGTGGCCAAACTACTGGAGCTTCAGCCTCAGCATCAGTCCTTCCAATGAATATTCAGAATTGATTTCCTTTAGGATTGATTGATTTGATCTCCTTGCAGCCCAAGGGACTCTCAAGAGTCTTCCCAACACCACAGTTCAAAAGCATCAGTTCTTCAGCACTCAGCCTTCATGGTCCAACTCTCACATCCATATAGGACTACTGGAAAAACCACAGCTTTGACTAGACAGACATTTGCTGGCAAAGTAATGTCTCTGCTTTTTAATATGCTGTCTAGCTTGGTCATAGCTTTTCTTCCAAGGAGCAAGTATCTTTAATTTCATGGCTTCAATCACCATGTGCAATAATTTTGGAGCCCAAGAAAATAAAGCCTGTCACTGTTTCTATTGTTTCCCCCATCTATTTGCCGCGAAGTGATGGCACCAGATGCCATGGTCTTAGTTTTTTGAACGTGAGTTTTAAGTCAACTTTTTCGCTCTCCTCAAAATGAAGATTGCCCATTAGATTGCTCTGAGCTAGTTTCCTATGTATCTGCCTACTAACCCTTCTAGTATAATAGACTTTATACAGTATTTAACAAGTAATAGAACCATGGGGTCACAGAGAGTTGAACACAATTTAGCAACTGAGAAACAACAACAAAATAATCTTAAAAAATTTGAGTCCAGATCTGCCAAGGCTGCATGTGAAGTGATTATGATTTCCTGAATTTTGGGTTTATCTTTTTATTCTGACCAGAAAAGAGGCACAATTTTGAAGCCCTAAGATGACTGTGGTTGACATTAGCCTGTTTATGTGGGCGTGTAGAAACTTGCTGGAGCCATCAAGTTTCAGTTGACTGTAAGGCTGAGTTTTCACCACACCCTTTCACTTCAAGCTTTTGCATCACATTGCATGAGCCATTCTGCCTCCTGTATGCATTGATTTTAATTATCCACATCCCATGTGAGGGTTGCCCTTCATTCCTTAGTAAAGGTTGTTGTGCTTGTGATATAACCTATCAACATTTCTCAAGTTTAAATAGTACGTATCTATAATTATATTGACTATTAGTTTTCCTCCTAGCAGTAATATGTTTAGAGTTAATTCACTCTATGGTATTTTCTTATTGGAAGATAAAAGAAACTAGAAATAATGTTGTTGATAGATTTTTGTGTGTGTGAATACTTTATACAGTATATTAACATGAAAGAAACAAAAAAGGCAAAAGTTACATTTCATCCAGAATTTGGTTTTTATCTATGTCCAAGTAAACAGATGTCAGTTTTATCTACATACTAGTCGTATAAATGTGGCATAATGCATGCATGTATTCTGAGATTTATATTTAATTTTTTTCACTTGCTGACATTTTCTTCCAACTCCGTTCTCATTTGTTCAAATGGGTTATTATTGTCCTTGTTGAAATGGTTTCAAATGTCTGTTGGTGGAAAGTTATATTGAAAGTTATATTGATAATTTTAGCCTTAAAAATGAATATATATAATTCGCATAAACCTTTAAGACATTATGATAAGTAAGCTAATAAGTCAGAAACAAGGACGAATGTGGTATGATTCTACTTATGAAGTACCTACAATAGTCAGATTCAGATAGTAGAACAGTAGTCGCTTGGGGCTTGGGGTGTAGTGGGCATGGAGGAGGAGAAATGAGGACTTTTCTTCTAAAGAAACAGACTTCCAGTTTTTTATGAAAAAGTTTTGAATATGGTTAGTCATGTTGGCTGTTCAACAATGTATTTTTAATTCTAATGATTTGTATACCCAAAAATGATAGAAAATTTTTATGTACATTACACCACAGTTTTGACAAAACAGAGATTGAAATATCTTGAGTCCATTTGGGATCTTAGTGTCACTTTAGGGACACAGTGAAATCCAACTAGAAAGGATGTGGAGAAGCACACTGTAGTGGGCTTAAGAGCACTATAAATTAGCATTAAAATAGCTGTTATCTAACGTAATTTATAATTTTAATGACTCATTTTAGTCAATCTTTGCATATGAAGACATTTAAGGAAACTTTGACTTGTTTTTAAGAAGCATTCAGATATTATACTGCATTCTTTATCTGTTTCCTTGTTAAAATTGAACAGACATGAATCAGTTGAAACAAATTTGTTTACAAAGAACTTCAGAAAAAGTCAAGTGAGAAAATAAGTTCGGTTGAATTACATACTGAGATTCCTAACAACACAAGTCAGTTTCCATGTATGTTATTCCTATTTTAAAGATGAAAAGTGAATAACTACTTAAAAAACTATACAAGGGAGTGATGAGCAATAGATGACGAAGTTGCTTTAGGTAGGAGCAGGCTTCATGAAGTGAATGAGTTTAAAATCTGAATACTTTATACTGACATGCAAATGAAGTATATTAAAGGTAAGAAAACTAATAGTATTTTGTAAATCTTAAACTTCTTTAAATAAAATATATAAATGTTATGCTATTTTTGGACTTCCCTGGTGGCTCAGATGGTAAAGAATCCACCTGCACTGCGGGAGACCTGGGTTCAATCCCTGGGTTGGGAAGATCCCCTGGAGGAGGGCATGGCAACCCACTTCAGCACTCTTGCCTGGAGAATCCCCATGGACAGAGGAGTCTGGCGGGCTACAGTCCATGGGGTCGAAAAGAGTCGGACACGACTGAACAACTAAGCACACATGCTATTCTTATCTACATTTTCAAAGAATTCACTTAGATCAGATATTTTACGCTTTACATATTTTTCTTCCTGTGATTCTTCAGTGCTTTCAGATTTATTACCCTCCTTAATCCCCAGTTTTCAAACTGTTTTACAAAAAGTGGGGGTACATGTCAGTAAAAATAGTACGGGCAGGATCTCCAAAAACATGTTCTTCCATAAAAGCAATTGGCAAAATTATCAGAAAAATCTTTTCAAATTCTGGAAATTAACCAAAGTATCATAGCAACACAATGAGTATTATGCAAGAAAAATAGTTAACTCTGAACAATAGTGAGGTTTGGGGTATTTTATCATACGCTGGCCCTATGCACCTCAGTGGTGGCAGTAATAGGTAATATTCTGCATTTCTGGTGTAGCATGGCATTCATTATAGTGAGCAAATAGAACAAGATCTCTTTCAAAGCCTTATTTTCATAGTATGGTCATTATTTTACCTGTCTGAAGGGTTCCTGGAAGATCTACTTTCAATTTGGAGTATATGCTATACTAAAAGCCTCCTTCTCTTACAGCACGGTAAAAACATTTAGAACCAAGTGCTGTCTTTGCAGCTGCCTGGGGAGATTTATAACTACTGAAGAAAATATAACTTTTGGAGAAAACAGATTGACCAAAACAATCTTAAGAAGGAAAACCTGGAGAATGAGATGCCTGTAGTGGCTCTGAAAGACCTCGGACATATTGCAAGGGATCTAGAAGGCCACATGCATGCGTGCCTGCTGAGAAAGACCATAGAAGACCACAGTGGCTCCTCTGTGGCTGACCATAAGGCCATGGCCAGCAGAAAGTGGAGACTTAAGGTAGAGCCGAAAATTATCTGGCTGAAAGTTGAAGGCATACAACATGCACACAAGCCCCTCAGCAAAGACAGAAAAATTGGTTCCAGTCCTTTCAGGAAATCAGATCAACAAGTGCTAGACCAACCAAATAGACTCAAATGGCCACATGTGACATATAAAGATTTCTCCCAATTAGTACAGGAAATATCACTAAACAAATAGCAATGGCTATAGAGAACAGCAGCAACAAACCCTGGGGAGAGGGTAGAGTCTGATTTACAGAGTTGTCACACTATTTAAAATGTTCAGTTTACAAAAAAAAAAAAAGTTTGCAAAGAAGCACAAAGGAATAGCTCATGCATGAGGAAAAAGCAATTAGTAGAAATAATCTGAGGAAGGTCACATGTTCTACTAGAAGAAAGCAAAACTTTAAATCAGCTGTTTTAAGTAATGTTCACAAGAGCTAAAGGAAACTATGTCCAGATGAGTTTTTAAAAATTATGAAAATGGTATCTCAAACAGAGAAAGTTGATAAGGAAATAGAAATTATAAAGATGAACCAAATAAAAATTATGTAGTTGAAAAGTATAATAACCAATGGAAAAATTTACTAGAGGGGTTCAAACAATTCTCAATAAACTTAAAAATAGTGAAATCTTTTTCTGACTATGATGATATATATCAGTAACTGGAGGAAAATTGGCAAATTAACAAAACGTAGATGTTAACACACTCCTGACTAACCAATGGATCAAAGAAGTAGTCAGGAGAAATCTAAATATATCTTAAAATGAAAATGGAAACACAATACACCAAAATCTATGGGATGTGGGAAAAGCAGTTCCAAGGAGGAAGTTTATAAAGGCTCTATTAACAAGATCTAAAATAAGCCACCCAACTTTATACCTCAAGGAACTAGAAAAAGAACAAAGTCCACTTAGTATAAAGGAAGGAAGGAAATAACAAAGATCAGAGCAAAAATTAATGAAGTAAATAAAAAAATAGAAAAAAAATCAATGAAAATAAGACTTTTTGAAAACAAACTTTTAGTTAGACTTATCAAGAGAGATGACTCAATTTTATAAATCAAGAGGGAGACACTGAAATTGATACCACAGAAATACAGCAGATCATGAGAGACAATAAAAGAGACTATATACCAGCAAATTAGACAGTCTAGGAGAAATGGGTAAATTACTAGACACATATAGCCTCCCAAATTTGAATCATGCTCAAAATCTGAACAGACCAAGAGACCGTATCATTAATCAAAAGCCTCATGACCAAAAATGTCTAAAATGTCTAATCAGATGTCTTCACAGGTGACTTCTGCTGAACATTTAAAGAATTAAATAGCAATTCTCAAGCTCTAAAAAAAAGAAAAATTGAATACTGTAGGAGAAAACGTTCCAAAACCATTTTAAGAGGGTAGCACTAAAGTGAAGTGAAGTCACTCAGTTGTGTCCAATTCTTTGCTACCCCATGGACTGTAGCCTACCATGCTCCTCCGTCCGTGGGATTCTCCAGGCAAGAATACTGGAGTGGGTTGCCATTTCCTTCTCCAGGAGATCTTCCCAACCCAGAGACTGAACCCGGGTCTCCCACATTGCAGGCAGACACTTTACCATCTGAGCCACCAGGGAAGCTCTAGGGTAGCACTATTCTGATACAAAAGAAAAGGGTAGTATTTAAAGTGCAAGTCACTTAGCCATGTCCAACTCTTTGCTACCCCATGAACTATACCATGCATGGAATTCTCCAGGCCAGAATACTGAAGTGGGTAGCCTTTCCCTTCCCAACCCAGGGATCGAACCCAGGTCTCCCGCATTCCAGGTGGATTCTTTACCAGCTGAGCCACGAGAGAAACCCTAGTATAAAAAGAAAATGGCAGACCAATATCTCAGATGAATATAGTTGCAAAAATACTCAATAAGTATTAAGAAACAGAATTAAACACATTTAAAGGATCATACACCATGATCAAGTGAAACTTATCCCTGGAAGTCAAGAATGGTTGTCAAATGTAAGTCAATAAATGCAATATACCACATTAATAGAAACAAAAAACATATGATTATCTAAATAATCTTAAGACTGTCATGTAGATGGTTTATAATCCTAAGATTCATATGGAACCACAAAAGAGCCCAGATAATGAAAGCAATTTCTTCTTAAGCAGTAAGTACCACACTTCAAACTGTATTACAAAGCTAGTAACCAAACCATAAAAAGACATAGATTCATGGACAGCATCAAGTGTCCAGAAATAAACCTACCATACACAGTTAATATTTGAATACTAAATGAGGAAAGGATGGTCTCTTTAAAAATGATGTTGGGAAAACTGATATTCATATTCCAAAGGTTGAAATTGGACAGATATTTTATGACACGCATGAAAATTAACTTGAAACAGATGAAGGATTAAATGTAATATCTGAAACCATAAAACTCCTACCTAATTCAAGGGAAAAACTTCTTGAGTTTTATCTTGGCAATTTTTTTTTTTGATCTGATACCAAAAACGCAAGCTAAAACAAAAATTAAATAACTGAACTACAAACTAAAAAGCTTCTACACAAGAGTAGCAGTCAAAAAGTAAATGGAGCAACCCATGGAATGGGAGATAATACTTAGAAGCCATATCTCCGGATAAGGGGCTAATATTCAAATATAAGGGACCTAAATAATTTATTAGCAAAAACCCCAATACTAATAATCGGATTTTTAAATGGCCAAAGAACTTGAATAGTCATTTTCTCAAAGAAGACATAAAAATGGTCAACAGTGCTTAATATCACTAATACAAACCATAACCACTAGATATCACCTCCTGCTGCTGCTTCAGCTGCTGCTAAGTCGCTTCAGTTGTGTCCAACTCTGTGCGACCCCATAGAAGGCAGCCCACCAGGCTCCCCCGTCCCTGGGATTCTCCAGGCAAGAACACTGGAGTGGGTTGCCATTTCCTTCTCCAAAACATGAAAGTGAAAAGTGAAAGTGAAGTCGCTCAGTCAGTCCGACTCTTGGCAACCCCATGGACTGCAGCCTACCAGGCTCCTCCGTCGATGGGATTTTCCAGGCAAGAGTACTGGAGTGGGGTGCTATTGCCTTCTCGGAGGTATCACCTCCTGTTACCAAAAAAGCAAGTGATAAGGGGTGGTGAAGATGTGGAGCAAAGGGAACTCTTGTGAACTGTTGGTGGGAGTGTTAATTGGCTCAGCTACTATGAAAAAATAATATGGAGGTTCCTCAAAAAATTAAATAAAGCTGTTTATGTAAAGCAATTATTTATTTATTCAAAGCAATAAAGTATATAAAGCAATTATACTCTGGATATTTATCCAAAGGAGATGAAATCACTATCATCAAATTGGATAACAAAGTGGATAACACACCCCTGGGTTCATTACAGAAATATTCACAATAGCCAATATGGAAACAATCTAAATATCCATCAGTGGAGGAAGAGATAAATATATATCATAAAATGGAATATTATCCTGCTGTTAAAGAAAAAAAAGTAAATCTGTTCATTTGCGATAACATAGATTTACCTTGAAGGCATTATGTTAAGTGAAATGAGTCAGAAAAAGAAATACTGAATGAGTCCACTTATGTGCAATGTAAAAAAGTTGAATTCATAGAAACTGAGAATAGATTAGTTGTTGTCCAGGACTGAGGGGTGGGAGGATATGAGATATTAATTGTAACTACAAATTTTCAGTTTCAAGAGGAATAAATTCTGGTGATGTAATGTGCAGCCTAGTGAATATAGCTAACACTACTGTATTATATATTAAAAATTCCTAATAGAGTAGATCTTAGACATTCTCACCACCACCACCACAAAGTCATCATTATGTGAGAAGATGAATGTGATAGCCAACATTATGGTAAATATTTCTCAATATATACTTGAATCACATGGTACACCTTAAACTTACAGTGTTATATCAATTTTATCTTAGCCAAGCTGGGGAAAAATGTCTAAAACAACTTAAACTTCCCACCTTAAGAAATTAAAAAAGAAAGCAAGCTAAATCCAAAGCAAACAGAATGAAGTAAATGATAAAGATTAGAGGGAAATAGAGAATTGAAAAATACAGAAAAGCAAGACAAACAGTTTCTTTCTTTTTTTTTTTTTTTTTTTGAATGATCAAAATTGACAGACCTTTAGTTCAACTGACCAAGAATAAAAGAGAAGACTTTAGTTTCTACCATCAGGAATGAAAGTGGACATTACTACCAAACTTCCCCAACGAAAACCAAATTTAGGGGGATATTATGACCAATTGTATGCCAACAAATTAGGTAACAAATGGACACATTGTGAACAAGATACAAAATACCAAAACAGATTCAAAAATGAAATCTGAACAGTCTAATAAAAAGTAAAAATGCTGATTAGTGATTAAGACAGCTTTCCACAAAGACTATCCCATATCCAAGTGGCTTCATTGGAATGTTCTGCCAAATGTTTATTAAAGAATACTAATTCTTCAAACTACTCAGAAAATAGAAGAGGGTACACTTACCAACTTAAGAGGCTAGTTTTATCCTGATGCCAGAATTAGACAAAGTATCAGAAGAAATACAGATCAGTATCTCTTACCAAGATGGCTGCTATAAACCTCAAGAAATACTAGAAAATTCAATTCAGAAGCTTAGTAAAAGGATTATAACCCATTACCAAATGGAATTTATATCATGACTGCAAGATTTGCTTATCAATACGCTATATCAATAGAATAAAGGGATACAAGAGATATGGGTTCAAGCCCTGGGTCAGGAGGATCCACTGCAGGAGGGCATGGCAACTCACTCCAGTATTCTCGGTTGAAAAATCGCATGGACAGAGAAGCCTGGCAGACCATAGTCTGAAGGGTCACAAATTGTAGGGCAGGACTGACTAAACACACATGAAGAAAAACAGACATCTCAAGTTATTGAATTTAGTGCTTTTCTATTTATGGGAAGATGCTAGAGTCTGAGTTCATTGAAACCATTCCTTCGATATCCACCTCAGCTATCTGGGGCCAGTATCCCGTTTGGGGCTTCCCCCGGTTGCTCAGAGATAAAGAATCTGTCTACAATTCAGGAGATGCAGGTTAGATCCCTGGGTCGGGAAGATACCCTGGAGTAGGAAATGGCAACCGTGACAGTATTATTGTTGGGGAATTCCATGGACAGAGGAGCCTGGCAGGCTATAGTCCATGGGGTCTCAAAGAGTCGGACACAACTGAGCACACACCAAGGGAACAAATGCACAGTCATACTGGCAGATGTAGAAGAAGAAACTTGATCCAACAGCCATTCATGATAAAAAAAAAAAAAAACTCAAACCAGGAACAGACTGTATCTTGCTTAGCCTAATAGAGGGAATCAATGATAAACCCATAGCTAACATTACACTTAGTGATCAAAGAACTAAAGGTTTCCCTCTAAAAACAAGACAACCACTCTCAAAACTTCTATTCATCATTGCACTGGAGGTTCCAGCCAGGGTAATCAGGCAAATAGAAAAAGAAAAAGGCCCAGTTATATTTAAAAGAAAGATATTGAGCTTTATTTGCAGAAAACATGATCTTACATATAGAAAACTATAGAATCCACACATATTAAGAAACTTTTAGAATGAGTTCAGCAAGGTTGCAGAGTACATGACTAATAAGCAAAAAAATCATTTGTATTTCTCTATACCAGTTGTTACTGGATAAACTATATGCCCTCCAAATTAATATGTTGAAATCCTAATACACAGTACCTCAGAATTTGGAGGTCAGTTCTTTAAAGAGGGTCTTATATTACCATGAGGCTGTCAGTGAAGGCACTAATCCAGTCTGAATGGTGCCCTTATAAGAGGAAGTGTGGACATAAAGACTTATACAGAGAGACTTCAGGGAAGCACTTGCACAGAGCCAAGATTATGTGAGGACACTTAGAGAAGGTAGTTGTCCACAAACCAAGGAGAGAGGCCTCAGAAGAACCAAACCTGCTGACACTTTGATCAAGTTTCCAAAACTGAGAAAATTTATGTTAAGCTACTCAGAGCATGGTATTGTTTTGGCAGCCATAGCAAAATAATATGCTAGCCATGAACAATTCAGAAATGAGACTGAGAAAGTTCCATTTATAAGAGCATAAAAAAGCATTTATGAATAAATATAACAGAGGTACAAGTCTAGTACACTGAAAACTCCCATCTTGAAAGAAATTAAAGACCTCAATAAATGGAAAGACATTCCATATAAATGGATTGCAAGATTTCTTATTGTTGCCATGGCAAAAGTCTCCCAAATTAATCTACAGAGTAAGTTTAATCCCTGTCAAAATTCCAACTACTATTTTTGCCTAGTAACCAGAATAGCTTGGTACTAGTACTAGGATGCACATATAGATTAATGGATAGAATTTAGAGTTCAAAAATAAACCAGTCTATGACCAACTGATTTTCAAAAATGATGCCAGTTCATTCAGTGAGAAAATTATTTTGTCAGCAATTACCAGGACAGTTGTATAGCCATATACAAAGAAATAATTTCGGTCCCTTCCCTCATACTGAATAAAAATATTGAAACAAGATGAATTAGAAACCTTAAAAAAATAGCTAAAATTATAAAACTCTTAGAAAACAGAGGTATAAATCTTTGTGACTTAGAAATAGACTTGGGTTTCGTATATATGGTACCTAAAGCAGAAACAATGAAATAGATTTAAATTGATTTTAAATTAGATTTTTTTTAAGTTGTGCATATAAAGACACTATCAAGAAAGTGAAAAGGCAGTCCACACAATGGGAGAAAATGTTTGCAATTCATATATCTTGATAAGAGCCTAGTGTTCAGAATATATGAAGAGCATTTACATCTCAATAATGAAAATCACCAACCCAATTAAAAAGGAGCTCCCTTGTAGCTCAGTTGGTAAAGAACCCGCCTGCAATGCAGGAAACCCAGATTCGATCCCTGGGTTGGGAAGATCCCCTAGAAAAGGAAATGGTAACGCACTCCAGTAGCCTTGCGTGGGAAAGCCCATGGATAGAGGAGCCTGGTGGGCTACAGTTCATGGGGTCGCAGAGTTGCACACAACTTAGCAACTAAACCACCAACTAAAAAAGAGCAAAAGAGTTTGGATAGACAGTTCTTCAGAGAAGATATACTAATGCCCAGTAAGGAACTGAAAAGATGTTTAATATCAATAGTCAGTCAGTCAGTAAGTAAGTGTTAGTCGCTCAGTCATGTCCAACTCTTTGCGACTCCAAGGACTGCAGCCCACCAGGCTCCTCTGTCTGTGAGATTTTTTCCAGGCAAGGATACTGGAGTGGGTTGCTATTTCCTTCTCTAGGGGATCTTCCCAACCCAGGGATCGAACCCGCACTGCAGGGAGATTCTTTATAAACTGAGCTACAAGGGAAGGGAAATATAAATCAAAACCATAATGGGATACTACTTCATACCAACCAAGATGGCTATATAAGTATTTTTTTTAATGGGAAATAACAAGTGTCAGTGAAGAGGACAAGAATTTGGGACCCTCATACATTGCTGAGAATTTTAAAAGATGTAGCCACTATGGAAGACAGTTGGTCATTTCCTCACAAAGTTAAAAAGACTCAACATATCATCCATGTATCCACATATATTGTTCGTGATGTCACAGCATTATTAGTCATAACAGCAACAAAGTGGGAACTATTCAAATGTCCATCAGGTGGATATATAAAATGTAGTATATATCCACTCAATGGAATACCATTTAGCAATGAAAAGGAATACAGTATTGATACTTGCAATAGCATAGATGAACTTTGAAAACACAGTAAACAAAAGAAGTCAGACCCAGAATCACATATTGTCTGATTTTGTTCATGTGAGGGATAAAGAACAGGCAAATACATAGAGTCAGAAAGTAGATTAGTGGTTGCCAGATGCTGGGCCAGGGGAGGACAATGGGAAGTAACTATTAGTATGAGGTTTTTGGTGTGATGGATATAGTTCTGGAAGTAGAAAATCCACTGTACACTTTAAACGAATGAGCCTAGAGCTATGTATGCTAATTAAACTATACATCAATAAAAAAACTCAAAGTGATGAAGATGCAAAGGAGGAAATTTGGCGAAAAGGAAAACAAGAGAATGCGAGGTGAGAAAAGGAAATGCAGGAGAAGCCTTCAAGGCTGAATATTGGTCATGTGGTGGTTTGTGTGCAGAGTACTTCAGCAGTGAACATAAGGCCCATGATCTGTGCAAGGAGTTAAGAGTCTCCATCCAGGGTTTGCACAAGCACAATTTCTGCTGGGTCCCACACTTAGAAAACATATTTCTTGAGGCTCAGACATATTTTGATCAGTTCAGAAAAGCCTGGGTTGACAATGTCCACAACAAATCAGCATTTTCAGAACTTTTCTGAGGGTTTCATATTAGGCATTATGCAGCATATTCCTTAACATATTTCATTTATTAATTCACTAAGTGCTTGCTGAGTACTTGCCCATTTTCCTTTTTAGCAGAATGCAGGAGTTGAATTTATCTTTGCAAATAACCGAGGAATAAGGTCTATGTTGCTAGTACTCATTGTTGCTACATGAAAAGAAATGTCAGGTAATGCCCTTACCCTTTTTAGGGGTTGCTAGGTAGCACCCTGCAGGCCTATAAGCCTTGCAGTGGCCCAGCCCCAAAGATGAAAAAGAACCTGAAAATGGCACCAGAGTTAATGACACTGGATAGGGGATCTTAGATGTCTGAAACAGAGAGTCCTGGAGCAACACCCCACTGTGTATAGCAGACAGAACATGGCAGCCATATTCACTACTCAGTAGAGAAGGCAGCTACCATTTATAGGGGGAATTGACATCAGGTTGGTTCATCAGTTACCAGGGAAACCAGCAGCCTGGGCATGTCATTTATAGGCCCTCAGTTTAAAGAACATCACAAGGGCAAGTGTTTCTCTTTAATAAACTAGCAGGTGGAGCCATTCTCGGGCAGGAGACAAGCAAGTTCATATAAGTAGGGTATACTTAAAGCAGGGACTGGTCGACCAGGGGATGTACAGAGAGCAAGAGAACAGCCATCTTGAGCGGCTTGACCATACATCACACCCCTACACACCCTGCACCACCCTTACAATCTTGGTCCACCCCTCTTCTGTGATATACCTAGCTTAGGTCTGTAGAGGTGTAATGCAACCAGATACAACATATAGAATCCAGAGTCTAAGAAGTGGGCAAACTTTGGATACAGGTTCTTATCAGGTCAAATTTTTATGGATGTCCACAGGACAACATCGGTATCTGGCCAGAGAGCCTGCAATCAAATTCATTTGGCAGTGAGTGAGGTCACTGCTGTTGCCTAGCCCATAAACAGACTGCCTCTACTTGGGCAAGGGACGAAATAGAAGATATTTAGTAGGTACAATACAGGGAAGATCATGACCATTAAGCAGAACACAAGCAGAAAACAGCATTCTGAGATCATATCATTCCTACCTGTAGTTTTTGCCCTGGCCTGTAGTACCCACAGCCAATGCCAAATAGACTGGAGAGAGAGAATTACAGACCATAGGTTAATATAATGGTGCTTTTCTCCACTAGGGGGGCCAGATTACTTACCTTGGTAGTCTTCAGTGAGTCCAGGGAAAAGACAGGTGAAAACGGCAAGTAACTTTCTAGTTCTATTCCACACACAGGGTAGCAAACCCAGACTACCTGCTAGTCCCAGGGTCACTTTTTTATGTTCCTCGGGGGGTGTAGATCCTATGGTGAGGGCAAAAGCAAGTTACTGTCCTGACCTATACCTGGCAGTCGTCTTTTGGTGCCAACAATTGAATTCTGAAGGTGTTGACTAGTAGCCTCTTGCTTAACATGACGCAGGCTCTGAGACGATTGCTCCTGGAATGATCGGTTTTATAGTTCCTAAGACTACAGTCCACGGGGTCGCAAAGAGTCGGACACGACTGAGCGACTTCACTTACTTACTTACTTAGGGCTTGAGTTAGCCTCCGGGCCCACAAGCTGAGAGAGCAGGATTGTAGGGCAGGAGAAAATGCCAGCATATGTCATTTTCATAGACCTGTTCCTGAACTTTGTGGCAGGTGAAGTGGGTTCTTTGGTCACTATGTCCATGGGGTCCCGTACGGTGTGCACAGCTCTTCTATACCCTGAATAGGGGGGTTTGCATTACTTGAGGACTCCCGTAGGCATTCTGCAATCCCTTCCACCTGTTGTGATGCATTGCATACTGCATGTAGCTGTTGTTCCTTCACGCTGTATCCTTGCTTTGCCGCTTTGCATAGCTGTGACGAGAAAGGGACACTCGTTTTGCTATTGTCACAGCCCCTAGCCAAACCTAGGTAACTGCCCATGTCTAACTCACAAGTCTATTCCTGAGTTAGTATCCTTAAAGCTTGTGTCTGTAATTGTTTAGGGGCAGTGGGTCAAGGGTGTGCTTGCATTTTTGAATAATCTATGACCTTGTTCTGTCTGTGTTCACCAGTCATCCCTGCGTAGTCAAGGTGAACCACCAGCACAAGACTGCTACTCTTAAACTTGAAAGACTCTGGGATTAACAGGATATGGAAGAGAAAGATATCTCTCACGGTAGATAGCTGCCAGAGAGTCCCCCATGCTGGGTGGGTTAGCCACCTTGGGACTAACCCCACAATCTTCCATTCCCTGTTATTTTTTCCTGACATCTTTGTACTCAAGGGATTTTCCCTGGCATCCCAACTAGCTCACCAGCTGCTGAGTCACACTGGGCAAGTCCACAAGCCTTGTAGTTCACTAGCCTGGACACTGAAGAAAGAGCCCCAAAACAGTGACAGAGACATCAGTAATACTGGATAAGGGAGCTCACCTGTCTGAAATAAAGGGTCCTGGTGTGATGCCCGACAAGGTGCTACAGGCAAGCGACATGGACACCATCTTTACTACTTAGGGAAGATGGCAGCTATTTATAGGGGGAATGGCCTTTATATTGACTGTCAGTTACCAGGGAAACCAGCAGCCTGTGCCTGCCCCTTACAGCCCCTGAGGTTAATGAGCATCAGGAGGGCAAATGTTTTCTTCTAATAAATTAACAGGTGGAGCCTTTCTGGCCTAAGGATTAGAACAATCACTAGCTGGGGCAGGGGGCAGGCATTTCTGCCTGAGTAGGGTATAGGTGAAGCAGGGACTGGTTTAGCAGGGGCTGTACAAAGAGGATGGAGCAGGCAATGGCATCCCACTCCAGTACTCTCGCCTGGAAAATCCCATGGATGGAGGAGCCTGATAGGCTGCAGTCCATGGGGTTGCTAAGAATCAGACACAACTGAGCGACTTCACTTTCACTTTTCACTTTCATGCATTGGAGAAGGAAATGGCAACCCACTCCAGTGTTCTTGCCTGGAGAAACCCAGGGACGGGGGAGCCTGGTGGGCTGCCGTTTATGAGGTCGCACAGAGTTGGACACGACTGAAGTGACTTAGCAGCAGCAGCAGTCTATTTTAATAATTTGTTTTCTACTATTTTGAACTACACATTTTTGTACTTTGCAATTTACTGGTCAAAAAACTTTAGCTTATTAAGATTCAGAAGACAGTATAAACATGTATGCCATTTTAATGCAGTATGTTATTTCATTATGAGTGAGCCAAATATAATTATATTTTAATTTCATCTAAATGGTAAATGTACTATTGACATGAGGATAAAAGGCATTAAGTACTCTTGCATACTTAATGTCCCTGAAAAAAAATAAGAGTGCTACTGGCTGTCATGTAATTTTTTAAATGCTTATTTCATTCAAAATACTCTATTCATAAAAATTTTACTTAAGATTATAAAAGAGCAAAAAGCTGAAATATCCAGAAATAGTATAATGAATTCTCAGTTGATTCTGAGAGCAGAAGTCAAACAAGGTGAATAAGCAACAAGGAACTACCCTATTGTCCCAACAATCCTACGACTGGGCATATACCCTGAGGAAACCATAACTGAAAAAGACACATGTACCCCAATATTCACTGCAGCACTATTTACTATAGCTAGGACATGGAAGCAATCTAGATGTCTATTAACAGATGAATGGATTAAAAAGTTGTGGTACAATGGAATATTGTACAATGGAATATTCATATATGTATATTTCATGTATACAATGGAATATTACTCAGCCATAAAAAGGAATGCATCTGAGTCAGCTCTAGTGAGGTGGAGGAACCTAAAGCCTATTATACAGAGTGACGTAAGTCAGAAAAACAAATATTGTATATTAACAAATATATGGAATTTAGAAAGATGGAACTGAAGAACTTATTTGCAGGACAGCAAGGGAGATACAGACAGAAAATAGACTTGTGGACAAGGTGAGGGTGGAGAGGGTGGGGGAAGGAGAGGTTGGGATGAACTGAGAAAAAAAATCAGCCAAGATGAAGAAAGCACTCTTGTAATTGTGTGCTAAAGATAAAAAGATTGGTTTTATCAAATGGTGACGGAGAGGAAATGACTTAGACCTGGAGGAAAAGGTCATAATATTAGATTAGGACTGAAGGAAAGGAATCCACTAATAGTAATTTCCCTTTTGTTGTTGTTCGCTCACTCAGTCATGTCTGATTCTCTGTGACCCCATGGACTGAAGCGCGCCAGGCTTCCCTGTCCTTCACCATCTCAGAGTTTGCTCAGATTCATGTCTGTTGATTTGATGATGCCACCCAACCATCTCATCCTCTGTTGTTCCCTTCTTCTCCTGCCTTCCCTCTTCCCCAGCATCAGGGTCTTTTACAGTGAGTCGACTCTTTGCATCAGGTGGCCAAAGAATTGGAGCTTCAGCTTCAGCATCAGTCCTTCCAATGAATATTCAGGGTTGATTTCCTCTAGGATTAACTGGTTTGATCTCCTTGCTGTCCATGACAGCAATTGTATAAAGTTTTAACAAGTCCTATTAAAATAGACAAAAACTATTTCCTGAAATAATAAAAAATAGGTTACAATAAATAATGAGTACCCCCCACAGCCTGTATTACATCTCAATTCTTTTCCAAGTAAGCATGATGGTTTCTTGAGTATCCTGTTAGCCAAGTTTCAATTTAGGAGAGATGACAAAGTTGGAGGTGGGATGAGATGGGTAATTGTAATTACCTTCAGGTAGATAGTATTGCACTTGGAATGTGCAGAAATGGCTCTGAAGGTCAGTATACAAAAGGGGCTGTGAACAGGGCTGAAATCTGTATAAACATTACCTCAGGTGCTAATGAACACCCAAAGTTCTCTGTTGGCGAGAGTGATTCTCACGTACAATTTTAAGATCTTAAAAGGAGGGTGTTCAGTGAATTTCAGATCTTTTGTCATGGACAAGGAACTCAAGCACTGCTCCATGAAGATTACTGATTCATTTGTTCCTTGAGAGGTTAGTTAAAATTAGGCCAGTGAGTAAAAAACAAACAAACAAAGAAAATCCCAGCAATTCAGTTCTTATAACTACAGTACATAGAAACAAACCTCACTCACTGTAACTCTTCTCTTTCTAGTAAGATGGAAGATGAAACTTTTTCCTTAGAGACATCTTAATTTGTTTCCCTCAAAGTGAAATAGATTATTCTGTGGTGAAATATGTATGGCAGACTTAGATCATTTAGCCCACAAAGTATACTACTTTTAATTAGGAGGATTTTATATGAGTAATGAACTTTCCATTTCACCCTGAACATACCATCCTACATACATCTTAGTTATTTGTCACCTGCTATAATGTAAAGGAAAAATAATTTTTAACAAATAATCATTGGTTGACATTTAAGGCAATGTACCAAAGCCTAACTTTATTATGATGGTGCACTTCTTTCTTAGTTCTGAGCACTAAATCATCACGCATGATTGAATTTTGCTTACCTGCATCTTCTCCCATACTTAAGCATTTTCTGTGTGGGCTGCTCTTCAGAGTAAGACTGACTTATTCATAAGATATGAGTAAAATGAAACAACACCAGTAAGATAGACAAAACCCACAGAAGCCTCTCCAGAGTCACTCTGAATTACCACTTGGCTCCCTTCCAATTTTTGGCATCAGATTTCCTCTTAGGGTATATAGCTTCCATCAGAAGGGCAAAGCATTGCTGAAAACAACCCAAAATAAGTACTGCTAATTTGCACATATAATAATAAAGGAAAGAAAGAAAGAAAATGATACCGGTGGGGGGGGGGGGGGAGGCAGGGACTTGTTTCTTCTTTGAAAAGCAGGAAACACCCATTTTTCTACTGTGAAAGGGGACGGGAAACACTCCAGCCTAAGGAAGAGATGCTCTTGAAATGGCTCCTGCTAGGTCCCCATGATTTTACGTATAAATGGGACATGGAGCTGCACTGAATGTTTTATTTCTTTAGGGATTCATGAAGTAGTGAGGTCATCAAGGATACAGAGGGAAAAAAAAATCAATGTTAATTAAATGACAATCAGATTTTGATAGGAAGATTAGTTTTTCAACTTAATGTTAAATAGATAAGAATCTCAGGTACTCAGCTTTGGGTGTAAGGTTACCCAGAACTTAAAAACGATTGGCTGGGTAGAAGTAAAAGAACCAGGTTTTGTAAATAAGGTGAGGAGGGACAATCAACTGGTTGGAAGAAAACTCAGGAGAGAGCAAAGAGCATAAAAAAGTGTGTGCGCATAACATTTGCAAAATAGCAAGTTGAGTATGGGGTTGAGGACAACACGGTACACTTTTTGTTTCTCTTCTGCTCACCAGCCAAGTGACCATGAGAGAGGCATTCTTTGGGCATCAAATTGGAAGAGTAGTTTAATTATCTGGCTCCACTTCCAGTGGGTATTGAGACAAAATTAAGGTGGTTATGGATGGCACCCATGAATTTTTCAGAGCATGGAAAAGACTAACAGGACCGTTCGCACTTGTGCCACGGAGGCGACTTCTCCATTTGATTTGGAATGCCTTCTCTCCTCTTCCTTCCCTCTCTTCTCTTTAAGAAGCATAAAGTCATGTACAGCGTGCTAGGCACTGTTCTCAACTCTTTCATTATTCCCTATTAACGCATTTAATCCAATGCAACCACCTTTTAAGGGTATAACTACAAATCTCCCCATTTGACGGATGGGGAACTGAGACTCTAAGGAAAACAAAGCCATTTAGCTAATCAGTAGGGGAGGTGGAATCCTAACTCAGTCTGGTTCTAGAATTTTAACCGATGTGCTGCTTCCCTTTCTTTCTTTGTAAATCTTTACCCCAATTAAAATAAAGTTAACTATTCAAAACAAGACGTAGACTATTGAGAGGGCTGGAAAGGGTTAACGCTGAAGCACTTCCGCGAGCTGAAAAAACAAAAACAAACGAGCTAGCGAAAGCCAGTTAAAGCCCCCGTAGGAAATTCTGTGGGCCTCCTGTTTCTTTAAACTCTCGCTTTCGCTCCCGCTGACACTTTATAACAAAGCCGCCGTGGCGGGTCCGAGCCGCCGCGCGCTGCCGCGGCCCCGCGGGTCTGGGGTCTGCAAGGGCTTCGCTGGGTCAGTAACCGAATTGGCTTGGGTTTGCTTTCTCCGCACCCCCCACCTCCGCCGCACACGCCCTCCTAGGAATGGCGAGCTGTAATTAACCCTTTAGCGCCCAGGAAGACCCCGTCGGCGGCGAGTGGCCCCCGGGTCGGCTGCTGGGCCGCAGAAGCCCCGCAGACGGGCGCGAGGGCCGCCCAGAGCCAGGTGGGTGCGGGCGCTGCAGGCTCGCCGCCGGTGGGGGCGAGCCGAGTGCGGGGATGGCGCCCGAGCGGCGCCGAGGTGCCGTCCGGCATTCCCCTCCTCGTTCGCCTTTCTTGCCTCCTCTCCCGGAGCTCCTGGCCGCCGAGCTGCCAGGGGCACGCCGGGCTGGAGTTGCCCTCTCACTCCCCCTTGCTTTCCTCCCCGGGTTTAATCTCTCGGTGACTCCTCTGCCAGCCCCGAGGAAAGTGCAGCCATTGGACAGGTCGGTGCTAGCTGCCGGTTTCGGGGAGGAAGGTGGGAGACGCCGGGAGGAGCGAGGGGGAGGGAAGGGGGAGGCGGGAGGAGGGTGCAGCGGCGGATCTAGCAAATTGCGAGCCGCCTTCCCTCCCCAAAGTGTGGAGCAGGAGCGCGGGGGAGCGCGGCGGCGTCGGCGGCGCCTCCTCCGCCACCAAACTCCGGGGCTCGGGGCCACCTCCTCCTTCGCCAGGAGGATCCCTATCCCAATAGGTTTCAGCCTGACTTTTTCCTCCCGGTTTCTCCCCCCCACCCCCCGTGTCCCAGTACATTTTTCTGCCTTCGGACCTCAGACTGCTGCAGCCTGAGCCTTCCCAAGGCTCAGTTCTTAGGGGTTTCTCATCCCTCCCGCTGCGGGCGAGGACGCGCGCCCTGCGTCGGGCGAAGAAAAGAAGAAAAACTTGTCGGAGGGCTTTCGCCAGCCCGCTGTTAACCCCCTTCCCGCAAACCTAAGCCTCCTTGGGGGGGCCATCCCAAGACGGGAAAGTTCCTTCCGAGCCAACAGCCCTCTTGGATTTGGAGGAGGCACCCGCGCCGGCTGTGGAATTAGATCTGTTTTGAACCCAGTGGAGCGCATCGCTGGGGCTCGGAAGTCACCGTTTGCGGGCACCGGGGTGGCGCTGCCTGTGCGGAACAGAGAGTTTGCCAGCCCCAGCTGCAAGTGGCCTCTCGTCTCCGCAGTTGTTGTTCTGTGTCCGGGGTGAGGACTGCGAGTGTTGTGGCAAGTTGTGAAGGGAGACCTGGAGGTCCGGAAAGGACTGCGCTCCGCTTGCACTCCCTTCTTCCTCGTCCAGGCTCCTGGGTGTGCAATCCCAGAGAAATTTACAAAGGCCTCTGCATCCCTCCGAGACCGGTCCGCAGCATTCAGCCCCGTTGTCCCCATTCCCAACGGGAGCCCCGGAGCAGCACAGGGCGCCGGGAAAGGACTGGCGGGGAGCGGGAGATCGCGGCGGCGGCATGGCGAGGTTCCGGAGGGCCGACCTGGCTGCTGCGGGAGTTGTGTTACTTTGCCACTTTTTAATGGACCGGCTTCAGTTCGCTGAAGGGAAGCCTGGAAATCAAGTCAATGGTAAGGTGCACTTTCGCTTGTTGCTTTCCTGCCCAGTCGAAGACCTCTCTGGTACCCAGTTCTCCACCCACCTCCACTCCATCTATCTGCCCTTGGTAAAGTTATTGCAATTGCATTTCAAGTAAACTTGAGCTTCTCAGATGAGCAGAAGGTTGGCTGGATGAGTAGGGTAGTACGAACTGAGGGTTTTTCTTAAGGATTTACCACTTGCGGTAAGCAGGGGATGGTACTGTCTTCCCCCGAGGCGTCCTGAGAGGGCTCGGGTGTTAGAGCAAACCTTCCCGCAGATACCTCCCTAGGACGCATCCCGGTCTGCGTCCTCCCGGGCTCCTCCTCCTTCCCTCCTCTTTGCCTCCTGCCGAGATAAACTAAGGGGGTGCATTGTGGCGGATGTGGTGGCAGCCGGGGATTGCAGCGCTCCCCTCTGCTGGAGAAAATTCCCTGTGGCCGCACCTTCCTCCCGCAGGCGGTCCCAACCTCTGCTCGCTCTTGCTATCTGGGGCTGAGCCGGCGCTGGAAGTGGGGCGGGGTGGGTGCGGCGGGACACCGGGGAGGAGAGGAGGTGGCAGAAGTGGGGTGGACGCGCCTCTGGAGACCAACCACCCGCCCCATTGTCCTCCGCCGGCCGGCTTCGCGGACAGGCCTGAACGTGCAGGGGTTCCTGCGAGTGGCCTGGCTCTGCCCCCGCGCGGAGCCTGGGAGCTCCGCACAGCCCAGAGGCGGCGCCCCCTGCTCGGGCGGCTGCGCCAGCCAGGTGCGCGTCCAGCCCAGGACCGCGCCCCCGGGGTCGAGCGCTGAGCGGGCGATGCAGCCCTCGGCCGGGGGCCCGCCGGCTTCTCCCGGCCAGGTTCTGCGGAGCGGAAGGTCCAGCTGCCTTCCGGGACCCTGTCCACCGTGAACCGAGTATCTGCTCCCCATTTCGCCCCGCCCCCGGCCCCCCCCCCACCCCAGAAATGCATAGACTTTGAGAGTAGGTGAATGAGGAAAAAACACGAGAAATAAACGCTAGCTGGTTAGAATAGTCAAGGTTTTGTTTTGTTCTTTTAATTCCGAGGAGGGGAAATAAGTGATTCCCCGGAAAGTATTCTGGCGTCCACAAATGTGATAATTGCAATTCGCAGAGGGAAGGCTAGGGAGAGCACTTGGGGATTCCAGGTGAGGTGAATCTAGAAGGAGGTCCTTAAATGAAATTTTACCAACCTCAGACAGCCCGAAACACTGTCTGCTCCTGCTGAAAATATTACAGAGAAAACCGATTCTGACTGTGCTCCGGTTTATCATCAGAGGGGTGTGTGTTGGGGATGGGAGTGGGCAACAAGATACCACTTTTAAAGCTGTGAATAAAACGCACATTTTCTGGATGTCGGTTTGTTCTGCATAGAAGGACATGGGTGGTTCTTGACAAGGTGTTATTTATATCAATATATCATACCTTCTGTTTATTTCTCTGATACATTTCATTGGTAAAAAAATAAAACTGTTACTCGTCTGGGAAACAGCACATTTATTTTAAAAAGGGCAACAGTAATTTTAATGGGTATATTCATGAAAAAAATAAATGCTTAAAGAAAGCAATTTATTATATCCCATAGAGAGGTGGGTGTGCCAGCATGCATCCTGAGTTGTTTATTTGAAAACTTCTTTGGCACTGAAAGTAAATAATGCATTTACAGTAAAAAAAAAAAAAAAAAAAAAGCAACAAATGTTTATTTTTTCCTGACCCTTTTCCATTAATAATATATTACTAAGGAAAGAATAATATATATATATATATATATATATGTAAGTTTACTAAGTTCTCAAATTGAGGGTAAAATCCATTCCACTCTAAAATTGGTCATATAATTAAAAGCTTTTACTTTGGGGATTATAAAATACATATATTGCTCAACATAAATCTTCAGGTGTTGTAAATGAATATTTCTGTTGGAAAACTACTCTAGAAGCCCATATATTTATAGGCTTGAGTAAAAAGGAATAGTTTAAATTTCTTGGCAATTTTTTTAAAGATATATTACAAACTGAAGTAGCTTCTTTCCCAGATATCACTCTCCATTACTTTCATGAAATCATCTTGGAATTAAATAGTTAGCATACTGTAAAATATAAAGCGTAGCAATGAAATGGAAGAAAAAATTAATTTTCTTTGTAAAATAGTCTAGCTAAAAGTTCAAAACAAGAAATTTTTAAAAAGTTCAACAGTCTTGGAATTTGGCATGTAGCGATCAGGATTTTTAATACAGACATTTTGGCACAGGGGGGAGAAACCTGATTTCATAACAGAAACATTTTTATTATGCATTACTTTAGAAATGCTGCAGTTGACTTTGTTGCCACCAGAGGGCAAAGAAACTGCTAATTTCCTTCCCATTCTTTCCCAAACCTTGGACTAATGATCCTCAATATTTTGTTTTTCCTATGTGCAATATTTGTTGATATTTCAACTTGACATTTAAAAATGAATGGCAACTTAATGAGAGTTTATTTTATTTCCCATTTTTCATTACAATTAAATATTCATTTAACATTTATATAGTACTGCCTACATGTAGACTTATACTTTGAATACATTTTTGTGGTATAATAAGTAATGGAAAACCCCGAATGCTCTCTTCTTCATCACTGTTGGCAATTATTACCACATTATTGTGGAATTCCCAAGAATATATTTGAAAACATCTCTCTTATGATTAAAAGTTTGTTATTGCAGAGTGAACTTTTTAAAAGATTGAATGTGTTTTTCAGTTCAGTTCAGTCGCACAGTCGTGTCCAACTGTTTGTGGCCCCATGAATCGCAGCTCGCCAGGCCTCCCTGTCCATCACCAACTCCCGGAGTTCACTCAGACTTGCATCCATCGAGTCAGTGATGCCATTCAGCCATCTCATCCTCTTGTCCCCTTTTCCTCCTGCCCCCAATCCCTCCCAGCATCAGAGTCTTTTCCAATGAGTCAACTCTTCGCATGAGGGGGCCAAAGTACTGGAGTTACAGCTTTAGCATCATTCCTTCCAAAAGAAATCCCAGGGCTGATCTCCTTCAGAATGGACTGGTTGTATTGATACTTATATCTGAAAAGTATTTGCTCATACTAAATAGTACGCCTCAACCAATATTTAGAGAAAAATAAGCCTAGAATAATGTTAAATTTTATAAGTCTCAAATCCTTTCCGTATTGTCATACATTCATCTTTATATCCTGAACTGATTGTAAAAGCTTTGTAACAATGTCAAAGGAGATAGATGCGTTAATCTTAACTCAAAAGTTTAAATCAGGAAAAAAGGCCTAAAAATATGTAGTTATATTTTGGCCTCATTATTGCTCTTAAACATGATTTAATGCAGCAAATACATTCATTACCACTAGAGAGAGAGCAATGATAATTTAGGACCCCAAGGAATTTTCACTTTTTAAACTTTCTAATATTGTTGTAGAGACAAGTAGTTTATTTTTAGCAGATCATTTACATTTAGTTGTTTCTCTAGTTGGATGTTTTTCTATTATTTTCTGCTTTCATTAGAGTTGAAAAACTTAGTTTGAAATACCACTAATTTGTGGAGTTTGCTATGAGAGCATTTCTGTTGAGATGTACTGTCACTATATATAGACATATCTGGGGCAAAAGATTATGACAGAGGGTTAATTCAAGTGAATATTCTCTATAAAATGGGCATGTGTCAGATTATTAGAAAATTTTTAAAAATATTTTTTTATCAATGACTCCAGATTGCATATAAAACATTTTTAAAATATAGAATGTGAGAGTCTTTTTTCTTTAAAGGATAGATAGAATTTGAAGCCTGAGACTGGGTAAGTTTGGAATGAGACATAACTAATCTTGAATATTCAGTTCGGAAGTAAGGTTTGAAATTCATGGATATTTGCCCAGAGATTCAGAATCATTACAATTAGAACCATTTATGCATTTCTTAAGTTTGATCTTTAGAAAGAGGTTCTTATCAAGGAGAATGTGCTTGAGTAAAACTTAGGAGTGAAAAATACTAATTCACTCCCCACAGATTTCTTGTCTGTGAGAATCAGATACTTTCATACAGAGATGTCGATACTGTGGATTCTTTTCAATAGTTTTGGTCTCATTTTTTGCTTCCTAAAATGTATCTTCCCTTGTAGAAACAGTATGTTCATAGAGATGAATGAATTGATCAACCATGATTATGAGATTTAAAATCTTAGGTCAGTTTCCCACTACATGAATCCCAGCCTCTGAATGAAGCCAGTCAGTACAGAGGAAAGCAGAGCCACATGATGGAGAAGCTTGAGTCCTGTTGGCAGTGTTTGTGGCCCTGGATCCAGCCATGCCTGAAGCTATTATATCCCCTGGACTTTTCAGTTATATGAGCCAATAACTACCTTTCTTTGATTAAAAAAACAAAAAAAAAACCCAAAAAACAGGCTCTTCAGATGGCCACTACCAGTAAGATGGAAATAATACACAATAGGCCTCAGAACAATAGTTTAAAATGAGAGAAGAGAATCCAAAGGTCTGTCATAACGGCCTTAAACCTTCTGTTAATAGAACTTTCAAAAAGTTCATCGCACTATTCTGCTACACTTCTGAGTTCTGACTATATTTTCTCTCATGTACTTAATCTAATACCTTAAAGTACAGTGTATACTCTGTGTATGTATGTATATATGTGTGTATATATGTGTGTGTATACATGATATGTCTATATAGTGGTGGTGCTCTATTTTCAGTGGCGATGAACACTATTAAATAAGTTCAGTTCTTTTTGAAATTACTTTTCAACTGAATTGTGCTTAGGCCTCATTCCATGAATTTACACTGAAGGTGGCTTTCAAAACGGTCTCCCAAAACTCATTACTGGATTTCCCAGGTGGTGGAGTAGTGAAGATTCCACCTGCCAATGAAGGAGACACAGGAGAGGCAGGTTCGATCCCTGGTGAGGAAGATCGCTTAGGGTACGAAATGGCAACTTCCTCCAGTATTCTTGCCTGGAAAATTCCATGGACAGAGGAGCTTGGCGGGCTGCAGTCCATGGAGTCACAAAGAGCTGGACACAACTAAGCCCAAAACTGGTCATGGTAGCTGTTACTGGGGAAGGTGGTTGGGGGTGTGGTGCAATGCTTTGCACAGTAATTGTTCCTCAAGTAAGAGAGGGAGGGAGGGAGGGAGGGAAAGAAAGATACTGTGCCTTAACAATGATACAGTTCTTATGAACTGGTTCGTTTGTATCTTTTGGACATTATGAATAGCGACCAGAAATATTACTTTTAAAAAAACAAGGTTTTTTGAAAGCTCAGAGCACAATTTGTGGCTCGAGTCCAACAAGTATATGAACCTTCTGGGGTGCATTTCTTGTACTGGTTTACCTAGGTCTTCATCTTGTCTTTCCCTACTTTCATTTAGCTGTGTCCAGCTTTTCTCACTGAAAATCTTGTATCAGTTTTAGAGAGAGGAAATAAGTAAATAAAAAGCAATCACCCTAATACATAAGGTTGTATATTACAGAGTTGCTCTTCTGCTTTCTTTTAACCTAATTTCAGTCCTTTGCGTTTATTCTGAGCACATATTTCATGAAGCTTCATGAAGCTCTGATTATCTCTTTCCAGTATCCCACTCTGAGAAATCTTTCTTCTTCCCTGAGGTTTACACAGGAGGTCTTCTCTCACTATCCCCCAGACTATGATTCTGTTCAGCTGAGGAAGTTGCTGCAGAATGACAGACTAAGAAGTACAGACAGTACTGTATCGATGCTTTTTCTAGGACCCTTTTCCCCACTATTTATTGTGTCATGTATTGCCTGGCCTAAAGAATTCTATTGGAGGAAAGAAGAGAATACAAAATATTCTACATTGTATTGTAACCAGACTTTGAACTCATTGCATGTTTTTTCTTTGTTTCTCTTTTGCCCTCTTTAATTAAAAAGGTGATAAGATATGGATTGATGGCACAGATTTGGGTATTTAAATAGAATTAGAGGTCTTGTCAGGAGCCTGTTTGCAATTAGGATAGCCTGTTAAGGCTTGTAGATCTGAACACAGGGTCAGAAACTATGTGACCTTGCTTGAAACACAGACTTGCAATCCCTTCCTCCAGAGGCCATCCAGACACATCTGAGCACTAGTAACTCGCCTCTCCACTCCAAATTAAAATCAGCTGTCCTCCCTGCTTCAGGCATTACAGTAGACAGTGGCCTGTGATTTTGTCAAGAGAGGGTCAAGAAGGCAGGGATGCAAAATGACTTCCATTTTACTTTTCTGGAATCTTATGGTTTTTCCTGTGGTCATGTATGGATTTGAGAGTTGGACTGTGAAGAAGGCTGAGCGCCGAAGAATTGATGCTTTTGAACTGTGGTGTTGGAGAAGACTCTTGAGAGTCCCTTGGACTGCAAGGAGATCCAACCAGTCCATTCTGAAGGAGATCAGCCCTGGGATTTCTTTGGAAGGAATGATGCTAAAGCTGAAGCTCCAGTACTTTGGCCACCTCATGCAAAGAGTTGACTCATTGGAAAGGACTTTGATGCTGGGAGGGATTGGGAGCAGGAGGAGAAGGGGACGACAGAGGATGAGATGGCTGGATAGCATCACTGACTCGATGGACGCGAATCTGAGTGAACTCCGGGAGTTGGTGATGAACAGGGAGTCCTGGCGTGCTGTGATTCATGGGGTCACAAAGAGTCAGACATGACTGAGCAACTGAACTGAACTGATGACTTAGTTCCTCTCTTTCCCCCACCTATTATTTTCCACTCATTAATTGGAAATTTTCCCTTGAATACGTATTGTTCAAGGTGTGATCCTCTAGGTAAGGTGCTTATCTGACTGTGGCTATAGGACTATAGAGAGCCTGCTGGGAATTTGCCCTGTGGGTAAACTGCATGAGAATCAGAATGTTTAAAAGTCAAGTTTGTACAGAGTCCTTGGAGTGTTCAGTGATAGGAGAAGTCTACATAAAGCCAATAAATTCTCTCTAAGCTTGCTACTTGGTAAGTATACCCTGGTTTATTTAGATCAGGCTCATGTGTTCTTTGGTGCAGTTGGAATATGGAACATTCAATGTGCAGTGATGATTTTTAGATAGTAGTAATATCCTCCTGTGTTTATATGTATCTGTTTGTAGTAGTAGCTCCCAACTTTTTCTCTCTGTAATCGTAATTTGGACATCCTATTAAATATTTATTTCCCTAAACCCTGAAAGGGAAGTAAGCTAGGTGTAATGTATCATTTTACCATGTGAAATTCATAAACAATGATGATGTTCAAGATGTGAAGTAGTCCTGTAGGTGCATTTAAGGCACAGCTCTTTCTGAGTCTATGTACATACAGTACATACGTATTTGCATAATTCTCTCCAAGATACAGCTCAGACAGCAGCTACTACTGACCCAATGAACCTGATTATTCAGTTGGTATATTTTTGTTTGTTTGGTTAAAAGAACCTATTGACCTTACTGCAGATGTAGCAGTAACTGACTTCTTTTGCATGCACCCGCCCCTTTTCCATGTTATCCTTCATTCCTTCAATACATTCAAAAGGGTCTATGAAGAAATTACATCAATGTAATCTACATTGCAAAATAGTCCTGAAAAAGTGTACAGGAATTAATTTTTGCTGTACTAACTCATATTTTCAATGCTTATGGGTTCTTGATATTTAAAGGAATCCTGTCCTGAACTTTTGATTAAAAAAAAAACAAAAAACACCTCAATTATTTTGTTAGACCATAGTTTTGTGTTTAAAATTAGCTATAGGGCACTAAATCCATACTTCTTTGAAATATTATATCATCTGATGTTAGCTGTCTTATTGACTTTAATTGAAGTATGATTGATTGATATTAGGTAGTTTAATTGTGACTTTTAGTATTTATATATTTCCTGGGAATATACACCTATAATTACTTTTTCCTTTTAAGGGTAAGGGTAACTGTAAGGGTAACTTAGCCCTTTTAGTAGACAGTCAACTTGTTTTTATATCACTAATTTCTGATTTACATATTTCAAAACTATTTTCATTTCAATTATTTACCATTTTCTGTATTCCAAGAAACAAGAACTAAAAGGCATATTGCTATGTATTTGCATCTTTGGTTCTTGTTTTGTTTTCAGTAGGGATAGAGTCATTGAGTTTATTGTCATGCAACAAAAGTTTAAAGAATAGTTTAACACCTATTTGAAAACTCTGAATGCCCTATAAAAGTAAAATTGACTTGTAAGGTAAAAAAAAAAAAAAGCCATTTGACATTTTAGTTTGAAAATGTTCTTGCTACATTATAAAGGTATTGCTCAATGTTTTATTTTCATATGTTGACATAATATCATAGGGTATTGTATCTTGCATAGTATATATTTTTATCTGTTTAGATTTATAATTTGAATTTTTAAATTGTATGTAGTTTTCTCAATGCTTATTTATTTTATTCAACTTAAATGGATTTTATGAAAGCTTTAGATTGAAGTCTATGTAATAATATTTCCTATATCAAAACACTGTAGTGACATTTGTAAATGTGGCAGGAACTGTAAAATTTTTACATGTTATGAAACAATTTTGATTGAACCTGAATTTTATATAAATGTATCACATGTAATTGTGTTGGTCCTAACTTTCCCAGTTGAGTTATCCCCCAATCGATTTATATAGTCTTCCAGTTATTTTTCTATAAGGGGTGTATCCAATCTTCCATCAGCAAAAAATCAGTACTTTTCTTAAAATGGAACAGCGGTATGGCATGTTTTATTTCTGTTTTATTGAGATGCAATTGATATATAACACAGTGTAGGTTTAAGGTGCTTGTGCGTACTGAGTCATGTCCAACTCTGTGCGACTCCATAGACTCTTGCCCACCAGGCTCCTCTCTCCATGGGATTTCCCAGGCACTAATACCAGAGTGAATTGCCATTTTCTTCTCCAGTGGATCTTCCTGACCCAGGGATAGAACCCAGGTTTAAGGTAGACAGCAAATGATTTGACATCCATACATCATGAAATGATTACCACAATAAGTTGAATGAACATCCATCATCTCATATAGGTACAAAATAAAAGACAAAGGAAAATTTTTTTTGCCTTGTGATGAGAATTCAAGATTTACTCTCTTAAGAGCTTTGATATATAATGTATAGTAATGTTAATTACATTTATCATGTTGTGTATTACATTCCTAGTACTTATCTTATAACTGGAAGTTTGTACCTTTTAACTGCCTTTGTCATCATACAAAGATGTTATGTTATCAGTTCACTTCAGTTGCTCAGTCATGTCTGACTCTTTGTGACCCCATAAACTGCAGCACACCAGGCCTCTGTGTCCAACACCAACTCCTGGAGTTTATTCAAACTCATGTGCATTGAGTCGCTGATGCCATCCAACCATCTCATCCTCTGTCGTCCCCTTCTCCTCCTTCCCTCAATCTTTTCCAGCATCAGGGTCTTTTCCAATGAGTCATCTGTTCGCATCAGGTATTGGAGCTTCAACTTCAATATCAGTCCTTCCAAGGAACACTCAGGACTGATCTCCTTTAGGATGGACAGGTTGGATCTCCTTGCAATCCAAGGCACAAGTCTTCTCCAACACCACAGTTCAAAAGCATCAAATCTTGGGTGCTTAGCTTTCTTTATAGTCCAACTCTCACATCCATACATGACTACTGGAAAAACCATAGCTTTGACGGACCTTTGTTGGCAAAGTAATGTCTCTGCTTTTTAATATGCTGTCTAGGTTGGTCATAACTTTCCTTCCAAGGAATACGCGTCTTTTAATCTCATGGCTGCAGTCTTGGAGCCCCCAAAAATAAAGTCAGCTGCTGTGTCTGCTGTTTTCCCATCTATTTCCCATGAAGTGATGGGACCAGATGCCATGATCTTCGTTTTCTGAATGTTGAGCTTTATGCTAACTTTTTCACTCTCCTCTTTCACTTTCATCAAGAGGCCCTTTAGTTCTTCTTCACTTTCTGCCATAAGGGTGGTGTCATCTGCATATCTGAGGTTATTGATATTTCTCCCAGCAATCTTGATTCCAGCTTGTGCTTCATCCAGCCCAGCATTTCTCATGAGGTACTCTGTATATAAGTTAAATAAGCAGAGTGACAATATATAGCCTTGACATCCTCCTGTCCCAATTTGAAACCAGTCTGTTGTTCCATGTCCAGTTCTAACTGTTGCTTCCTGACCTGCATACAGATTTCTCAAGAGGCAGGTCAGGTGGTCTGGTATTCCCATCTCTTTCAGAATTTTCCACAGTTTATTGTGATCCACACAGTCAAAGGCTTTGGCCTAGTCACTGACTGCATTCCCCAAGCTGTACATTTCATCCCTGTTACTCATTTTATTAACTGCAAGTTTGTACCTCTTAATTCCCCTGGCCTGTCAGTGCTGTTTTGAACACTGGTTCTGTGTATAGCCTTACATACATCTCCTCATGTTCATATGTAGGACTTCTATTTAGAGGTAGAATTCATGGGTTACTGGGGTTGTGAATGTTCTACCATAAAAGGTAAAACCTGGGACAAACCCTGATAGACTTTCCAAAGGTCTGTTCCAGAGAAAATAATGCTTCAAAGATAAAGGTGGATGGTACCCTGAAGATTATCCCTGTGCAGATACCACACTCTTCATTACTTTAGCTTTTAACAAGTCTTTGTTTGGTGGGGCAAAGCTGTCCTCCTTGTTCTTGGTCTTCAGGAGCATCTTGGCTATCCTACAGGCTTTTTGGACTTCCCAGGTGGCTCAGTGGTAAAAAATCTACCTGCAGGTTCAATCCCTGGATCAGGAAGATCCCCTGGAGAAGGAAATGTCAACCCATTCCAGTATTGTTGCCTGGGAAATCCCACGGACAGAAGAGCCTGGCAGGCTGCAGTCTTTGGGGTTACAAAGAGTTAGACACAGCTTAGTGACTAAATAACAACTAAGGAAGGCTCTTTGCTTTTTCATATCTATTTTAGAGTAAACTTTCAGATTTCTTTAAAAACTCTGTTGAAGTTTTGATGGAAATCACTTTATATCTTAGGGTCATTTGGTAAAGATTTCAATTTCAAAACAACTTGGAAACGATGTAATTTATTTTCTACAACAGCTAAACCCACAACAATTACCACTGTGCTTCATAACAAATTGTTAATAGTAGCTATTTGGCAAGTGACCTTTTTTTAGTTGAAACAATGTCCTTAGATTGAATGTTAGTGCTATTTTCCTGATCACATCATGATGCTAGACATAAATCTAATTGCTTCTTGGGAAATAGCAGGGGGAAACCATAGGTTGATTAAAATGAAGAATTCAACTAAAGAAAAAAATGTTAATTCCTAACTTTTTAGGAACTACCACAAATGAGAGGTGGCTGCCAGGCAAATAATACATGGAAATGACGTTTTTACAGTGTCATTTTAGTAACCTATCTCTTGATTAGCATAGCAGTTCCAAGCAAGACTTTAAATTTGCTGCTTTGTAAGCATCATTGAGAATGGTAAAGTCCTCTAGATTTAGGATTTACATTGAAAGAGAGTACACTTTATAAATTGCTTCCATTTAAAGATAGTAAATTTATGATTTTATTTAGACTGTAAGACAATAAATTTAAGGTTTATAATTTGCTTAATTTGAAAATCCTAATTGCACCTCCTTCTCAGCCCAGTTTATGTCTGGCCATTGCTCTGAACCCTGCCTGCTGATCTGGATATTTTTTAATAGGGAGTAAACGGACAGGCTGGGCAGGCTGTTTTATTTCTTTGTTATTTAGCCTTCATTATCTTTTTAACATCTGTTGTTCATTTCAGATATTTTTAAAAACATGATTCAACATCATTTGCGGATGATAGTCTCATTGTCTACACATTGCAAAACAGCTTTACACAGGAAGCCAGATTTGTGCAATCTTAGTTTTGGTCAAGATGTTTTTAGAAGAGCGGTTTGTAGAATAGGCACAACCAATGAGACACTGATTTTTTTACAAACCAAGCACTGATGTTTGACTTGAGACTGCCTTTCTGTATCCCCAGTTCCCTTATCCTAGCTCTGGCAGGCACCATCCATTCTAGCCTTGTTCATTTCAGTAATGCCCCACTTTCCCTCCAACATCATCCTGCTGGAATCCTTTCTTCATTCCACAGCTGGAAAGATCTTTCTGAAATGCGAACCTGTGTCACCCTTCTGCTGAAAATGCCTTCAAGTCTTCCTCAGGCTCTCACTCTAGAGGTCAGAGGCCTCGATTACCTGATCCTGGTTTACTTCTTTAGGTTCAAGTTCATCACTTCCTTCCTCCTGCTCTCCCAGGTTTCCCACACTTTCTTTCCCCATGAAGCTACATATGCCGTCCCCTCTGTTTGAAGCATCCTTTCCTTCTCTTCCTGTCTATTGGTCTTTCAGGTCCCAGCTTCATCTTGATTTTCAGCATCAATGACTCATTCCTCAGTGTTTCTCTGCCAGCTCCAAGACTGAGTTGAGTCCCTCACCAAAGTGTATTCCGCACACCCTCATGGTGTCACTTATCATCAGTGGAGTAACAGGCCGTGCCTGCACTTGACTATGAGCTGCCCAAGGTGAGAGGCTGTTTGTGACTGATCACCACTCCCTCACCAGCTCCAAGTACAGGAAGCCCCACTGAACATTTGTAGAATGGAGGGGTCTTGTTATGTCTTCTACTTTGTGTGATAATACTATTAATGGTTGCTTAGTCGCTCAGTCGTGCCCAACTCTTTGTGACCCCATCAACCACAGCATGCCAGGCTCCTCTGTCCATGGGGATTCTCTGAGCAAGAATATGGGAGTGGGTTGCCATGCCCTCCTTCAGGGGATCTTCCTAACCCAGGGATCGAACTCAGGTCTCCCACATTGCAGACGGATTCTTTACTGTCTGAGTCAATTCATTTGTTTAGATTTACCACTCAGACAAAGGGTTTTGTTTGTAGCTTATTTCTACATATTTCTTTGGGCAGAATTTCTCACTCATAATTTCTTTCACATGACACCTTGGATTTAAATACCCATGATTACAATCTGTAGACAAACCAGAGATTGACATCAGAGTAAAGGAATTTGTCATATATGTTTGTGAAGAACTGACAATTCATTCACAAATGATGGTTTAAGAATGATCAAGTCACTCAGTAAGCTAAGAAGAATAGAGAAAGCGATACTTTAGTGATTTATAATCCAACAATTTGAATTGTCTGGTAGAATGTTAAAATTGATTCATTTGTTTCTCTTGAGAGAATGCCATGGTTAAAAAGCATAGATGGATAAACAGTGAGTGAAATAGAAATTAGATATTGAACCATGAAATCTGCATGAAGAGCTTTCCAGGTATTTCAAAGCTAAAGATGCAAACTGGAAAATGTGCTCTAAGATGATATACTTATAAGAGTTCCAGATACAAATCATTGGGCAACTTATTAGACATTTTTTCAACAAGATCCTAAAAGATTTCTTAATGCTTCATACATCTTAGCTTTTGCTAGGCCATCAATCTGTACCCAGAATGGGACCTCACTGATGTGAGTTAAAATCTTTCCAAGGTTTTCAGTGTGATTCACTTGCTGAAGTTTTGGTCAGCATCCTTCATGATGTATTCAACTTGTATTTGTTATTCTACAAGCATATTTTTTTCACCATATCTTTCTATTTATTGCTTTTCTAGAAACATCCTCCAAAGTCCTTCTGATGTATCACACTAATTTTATGGAGTGAACATCTGAGATGTGTCTCTTACCCCCTTCTTCTTGTAACAGTACCTTCTCATTATTTGGGGATGTTCAGTCTTGGAAACAGCATGTCACCACCATTTAGGAAGGTCATCTTGGTGACTCTGTGTTGTTCACTTGGGTCTTTGTCATTTTGTTGTGCTTCCCCAGATAGTTCAGCATATGTCCCAAAGGTGGATACTCATAATAACCTTTCATCTTGGACTTCAGGCCTATTAGTCCTTGCGTAAATGTTACATGCATATTCTGGAAGAGAGAGTCTTTTTTATAAAAGTTATTTTGGGGGTTGTTGCATTGGGAAAAGATACATCTAAAGCCATCTATAGATAGACTTCCTGACAGGCTTCCTTGGTAGCTCAGATGGTAAAGAATCCTCCTGCAATGCAGGAGATAAGGGTTTGATGGCTGGGTCAGGAAGATCCTCTGGAGAAGGGAAAGGCTAACCACTCTGGTATTCTTGTCTAGAGAATTTCATGGACAGAGGAGACTGGTGGGCTATGGCAAAGAGTTGGACACGACTAATCCCTCTGACTATAAGTCATAAGTCAGGAAATTTCAGTTTTTACTTGAGATGTATTGCTTGCATCTGAGTCTTAGTAAATACATCAAAGTTTTCAGTTATATTGTTATTTGAGTAATTACTTGATTGAGGACTGTTTCTCTCACTAGACTGTAAACTCCATGAGAGTAGGAACCACACTTGTTTTCTGGTGTTTTTTTTTGTTTTTGTTTTTTTTGTTTTTTTTTTTTTTAGCACGTTTCATAGTGTTTGGAATATAGAAAGTACTCGATAAATATTTGTTAAATGGAAGTTTCGAATAAGTTCATTTGGGAAATATTCTCTCAGTGATTGGTAAAAGTGCTCAGACATCAGGTGAGATTTATCAGATGAGTTCAAAGTTGCAGCTGCAGTAGATTTTTCCCTGTTGGTTTTCTTAAGTAATTCTTTGTCCCTTTCTCATTCTAGAAATTAAGTTCTCTTACCTGAGTCTTATTTTTCTAATCTTTCTTCACATTTAATTTGGTGTTTTCCTTTTACTTTCCCTGCAATTCCTATTATTTTATTTTTCTTATGGGTCTAGACATATATTCCCAGCAGTAAAAAGAAGAAGATCTGAACTCTTCAATGGATGATACATCATAGCTTTTCTTAGGCCATTAATCTGTACCCAGGATTAAGAGGCAAAAAACATGAAGCAGAAAATAGTTGATCCATAGCCAGTGCTTATTCATTTTATTTGCTTAATTCTTTTTTATTGGGATTTCCCAGACCATTAAAAAAAATCTAAAAAGAAAACAAAAATAGTAAGATTACATGCTAACATAGCACCCAACACATAGTAACTTCTCAGTTTAAACTTGGTTGACTTACATATTAAATAAAGACCCACAAAAGCCTGTTGCACTTCTAATTTTAAAATTCATTGACTCATTCCTCTCTTTATTCACTCATTCAATAAGTAATCAATTAAAAAAAAAAGAAATGGAGGAATAAATCGATGCCTTTTTAAAAAGTGAAATAGGCTCTTGTAGGTTAATTGGAAACCTAGCTGTTCTATCTCACATACATAAGATATAAGTAAGTAACTTATATGTAAGTTGAGGTCTGCCATATGCTACACATATACGTGTGATGAGTGCTTAAAATATATGACATTTTCACGGTATGATTGAAATCCACTTAAAAGTTCTGTTCACCCAGTTTTCATAAATTAGTTCAGCCGTTCCTCCAATGGGATCATTTTAGTTGTGTCAGGCGAGTGTATTCCCCTCGGTTCTGTCTCGTCACAAGAAAGATTTGGAGTGACGGACATTAAAGCCCTCGGCGTGTCACAGCTCTTGGGTCTTGGACAGACTGTGTTATAGCTCTCAGGTCTCGAACAGACCGTGTTATAGCTCTCAGACAAATCAGTGTTACAGCTCCGTGTTACAGCTCTATTTTATTTAGATAATAGCAGGAAAAGCCATCCTTGAGGCGTGAGGGCATGTCGACTCAAAAGACGTGAGGAGAAGAGCGCCCAGTGCGGGAGAGAGGTGGGGAGAGAGACCTCCGGCCCTTTGGCCCCTCTTTTTATATGTCTTCCTCCCCCTGGGCTTGCCCCATGTGAATTGGGCTAGCCAGGAGTGCTGTTTGTTCTGCCTGAGGTCCTCACTCTGGTCCTCGGACCTTCTTTGTTGTGTTTTCGCGGGCTTTTCTCTTCCTTGTCTTTTAGCCACCACCATCCTGGACTCCTGTTTCCTATTCTAACTACCCAACAGTTGGAAGATGCGTTTGTTTAATCAATTTAATTTCATATTTTATTGTCTTGGATAAATAAAAACTAGTTTCTATTCTTAAGAAATGTGACCCACAGGGAAACACAAGCACAGACATAGTATGAATCTCATAGAAGAACCATGTCCAGGGTTTGGCAGGGGTGGGGTTGGGAGAAGGCCTTTTGGGAAGACAGCATTTGATTGCTGTATGGTTGTTAAAGGAAGTTTCTGATGCCAGACCGCCTTGGCTCACAATTTACCAGTTGAGTGACCGTGAGCAAAAATGTTAACTCCTGGAGCCTCCATTTCTTCATCTGTAATGTGGGAACAAAATTACTTATCTGCGCTGAACATTTCTGTTCTCTGCAGGTTTGGTGAGGTTGCCATAGAAATATTAATATAAGGAAGTGTGGCAGCAGTAAGTGAAGGGAAAAACTGAACAAGAGGGAAAAAGTAGGGCAGAACCAAGGAAGGAGTGCTCCACAGAATGGTGAGCCAGCTGAAAAGGCTTCCAGTGATAATTTAAGATATTAACTACCGTGGTACCCATTTCAGACTGTCTGAGATTAAACCATCATCTTTGGGGTAGTAATAACCACAGGCAGTGGTACTGTTGCAGGTGCAGGAAGAATTAAGGCCCGTGAGTGCTTTTGATGGCCACATGGGCATCAGATGGCATGCAGAGGCCCCGCCAACAGGCTCCAACTTGCATGACAAGGTCCCAGCATCAAAACACTGCTCATTTTCAGAATCCTCGCCCTCACTCAGCTGTAGCCTAGGGCAAGCTTTGGATCTGAAGAACATTATTCCAATAAAATGTACATTAAAAGAACACTCAAATAATTTATTTTTAACAGACTCATGTTGTGTAAAATGAGAGGAAGCTTCCAGAAACAGTTTTCTCTTTTTGGCCTGCGTTGAGGACACAAAATAAAATTCTGCTGCGTCATCGGCTTTGAAGGAAGAAAAGAATTCTTTGACCTTATTATTAATAACATACTTGCTTCTGGAGTAAATAAATTGCCGTATAAGATTACACAACTCCCTTGGGTGATCAGGTAACTTTGTTGGATTTTATTGTGATGTTCTGTGTATAAAGAGATCCAAAATGCTACATGTGTCTTAGTGAACTTATCAGAAAAGGTAAGCAGTATATATGTAAGAGCCTGACAGCTATCCTGAGATTTCATCAGTTAATGGAAGATGAGAAATGTCAAAATAAGAAATGAATAAAAACTCTTTACACATCTAGAGTTCTCTGAGCAGTTCCTATTTAGCATTTTTCCTGCAGAACTACAGAAGGCCTTCAGTGCTTTAGTTAGACCAGCCCTACATACATAGGTGGAAGAGGTGAATACACTTATGGCTCTGTTTGAGAGCCATGGAAAAGCTTCCAGCTTCTGTCCCCTACACTACACTTCTGTTTGTGGCTGCTAACTTAAGAGAGTGGTGTTTTGGGTTGAGGTAATGTGTTGTGGAAAATGTCAGTATTAAAAGGAGAAGCAATAGTCATTCACAGCCTTTCTGTTTGAAACCTTGCAAAACAGGTATGGTAAAGAGATAGCATCCAGGTTCAAACAGACTGGGCGGGCAGGCAGGCCCCTTGTTAGACCAAGAACAGGAAGAAGTCACTAAGAGCATGTGTGGGCATGTGCATGCTAATGTGAAGTGTGTGTGTGTGTGTGTGTGTGTGTGTGTGTGTGTGTGTGTGTGTGTGTGTGTGTGTGTGTGTGTGTGTGTGTGTGTGTGTGTGTGTGTGTGTGTGTGTGTGTGTGTGTGTGTGTGTGTGTGTGTGTGTGTGTGTGTGTGTGTGTGTGTGTGTGTGTGTGTGTGTGTGTGTGTGTGTGTGTGTGTGAAGGTGTATGGAACAGGAATGCCAGAATTGAGGGGCTGATAGAGAATTGCTCCAGAGAGTTAGGTGGGCTTGGAGGACCAAACCCGTATGTGATGTCTCCGTGTGTGGCACTGTAAGGTACTAGGGTCCCATTTTAATCTATAACTACTATTACATTGTTTGCTCATATAATCAAAAGTAATAACTTCTCAATATATCCAAATTATCCAATTGGATTAGCCCATTAACTGGAAGAAATTGGCTTAATTATATGATGATCAGTATGAACAGGAATTGTTCCATCCCTCTCACATAGCCACATATATGTGTTTTACATTATCAATTACATTGAAGTTAATAGGCCATTAAGTTGGTGTTGATGAAGTTTATTTCTCAGAATTATTTATTCATTCAACAAACATTTGTTAGCTATAATCTAGGTGCCAAGTATTGTGTTGTAAAGAGAGAAAAAATATAGTCCTTGCCAGGTAGAGGTTACAGGGCAGTATTAGAAATAGAAGGTAAAGAGATAATTCTAAGAAAATGGGTGAGAGGAAGAGAGGGGACCCCATGATTTTCTGATCAAGAACTGTGGATTAGAAAAAAAAAAAAAAAGACCACACAATTTAGGTTAAAGGGTCAAGGGAGACTTCCTTGAGGAACTATTTCAGTCTTGATTTGAAGCAAGAGTAAGATTTAGGAGCGTGGAGAAGATGGAAATATGTTCCCAACACAGAGAATGGCCTGGAGCCAGGAAATAGCAGGCTTTTTGCTGCTGCTGCTGCTAAGTCGCTTCAGTCGTGTCCAACTCTGTGCAACCCCATAGATGGCAGCCCAGCAGGCTCCCCCATCCCTGGGATTCTCCAGGCAAGAACACTGGAGTTGGGTTGCCGTTTCCTTCGCCAATGCATGAAAGTGAAAAGTGAAAGGGAAGTGGCTCAGTCGTGTCTGACTCTCAGCGACCCCATGGACTGCAGCCCACCAGGCTTCTCCATCCATGGGATTTTCCAGGCAAGAATGCTGGAGTGGGGTGCCATCGCAGGCTCTTTGGCAACTGCCATTACCTGTGGGGAGAGACAGTTGAAAGACCAAGAAAGGTCTCCTCTGTCATAGAAAGGTGTTGAATTCTTGCCTGCAGGTGACAGCTGGCCATTGACAGATTTTTGTCAGCTGAGAGATAAACTCGGATGGGCCTCTCAGAAAACTAGTATTGGTATGGAAGGGGCAGACCTGGAGACAGACCAGATTTAGAAATGATTGAATTAATAAGGATGTAAGGTGACAAAGACTTCCAATAACAGGAGAGTGTCTAAGCCAGTTCCCAGATTCTCCAGGTGCTTTAGGGAAGGGACAGATGCGTTCAGCTTTAGACATGTGGAGTACTGAGATGGTAAAGGGACATTCCTGGGGAGATAGATGCCAGCTCTACCAGGTGGTGGTCTTGGATGAGATTGAGATGTGGAATCATCAACGTATAAGTGATAGTGAAAACCAGCGAAGAAGCATGACAAGACAGAGAAGAGCAGAGGGTCAAGGTCCTACAGAAGTGGTTTGGGAAGGCTGTATGGAGGAGGGTGCTCAGGAGGGAGAAGGAGGAGGAATTACCTGAAGAGGGAAGCCAACCTGGCTGAGGAAAAGCAGGTCATTAGAACTGGCAAGGAGTGGCATCTGGGAATTCAGTCAGAATTTAGCTTGGGTGGATGAAGGAGAGGTCCGCTTTTGCCAGATTTCATAAGTGATAAAAGTAAGAGAAGTTAGTGATCTGGATGAAACTACAATCTTTAGAGAAAATAAAAGGATGTCTGGGAAAGAACTGAAGGGGAGGAAGTACTTACTGTCAAGAGAGGGTTTTGCCAGGATGGGAAATTTGAACTTGTTTACAGGGCTTACCAGGTGACTCAGCGGTAAAGAATCTGCCTGCCAAGGCAGGAGATGCAGGAGGTGTGGGTTTGATCCCTGGGTCGGGAAGATCCCCTAGAGGAGGAAAGGACAACCCACGCTAGTACTCTTGCTTGGAAAATCCCATGGACAGAGGAGCCTGGTGGACTACAGCCCATGGGGCCACAAAGGGTTGGACGCCACTGAACACACACACACATACACATAGGTATGTGGAAGCAGGCAATAGATAGCTGGGCAGATTGAGAATATAAATATAATAAACTATACAAACATAATATTCTATAAATATAATAAACTATGTTGTTTCTGGAAGAATGATCACAGCTTTCCCAAAATGCAGCTTGACTCGTGGAATCCTTTATTATGTTACATGTAAGAAAATTGCTGGGACATCTAATTAACATTTAATTAAGGCTGGATGGTATCACATTTGTGGACCCTGAAGTCATCAAATCCATGAAAACTGAGAAATAAAGTTTGTTGGAAAGAGAATTTCACCTGAAGAAGTAGCAGCAAGAAAAACGAATGTTTCATATATTTTATCAGTTTCATTTATTTTATCAGTTTAGCCTGGGCTGCAAAATCTTTGTAACATGATAAATAAGCTACATGAGAGAAAAGGGCATTTAAAATATAACTTATTTAGTTTTTGTGCATTTTTTTAAAAGCCAGCATCACACCCTGAAGGAAATGGAAGTAATGACTTCATTGTTCTTTTATCAACAGGGACCAGTATTAAAATAATAAACTATGAAAAAGGAGTTGTTTTACCTGCTGTAGTTCATTTTTTATGGCTGTTTATGGATGAATATTGATAGTGATTAAAATAGTGCCCAGCACATAGTACATACTCAGGAAATAATTGTGAACTATGAGTTTTCTAACCTTTATTTGTATATAAGCAATCAAGGAAATAAGACCAAAATACTTTTTCATAAAAACTTTGGGTCTCTCTCCTGCTGCTGCTAAGTCACTTCAGTCGTGTCCGCCTCTGTGCGACCCCATAGATGGCAGCCCACCAGGCTCCCCTGTCCCTGGGATTCTCCAGGCAAGAACACTGTAGTGGGTTGCCGTTTCCTGCTCCAATGCATGAAAGTGAAAAGTGAAAGTGAAGTCGCTCAGTTGTGTCCGACTCAGTGACCCCATGGACTGCAGCCTACCAGGCTCCTCCACCCATGGGATTTTCCAGGCAAGAGTACTGGAGTGGGGTGCCATTGCCTTCTCTGTGGGTCTCTCTTCTAGGAAACAGTAAACTCTTATAAAAGAGGTGTTTATTTTCTTCCAATATTGCCTTCAAGGTGAGTTGGAGTTTTATCAACAGTTGTTTTATAAAATTGTTAGAAAACTTTAAAAGGATTGATTGTTATCATCTGTAACATGCTACCCAGCAAGACATTCCTGACCAGCTTGAAGTTAAGAAAAAAATAATCAGCCTTAATTAAAGGCTGATTAAAAACAGGAGCACAAGTTAAGAGCAATAAAACCCTCTTAGCTGTAGATTTCGTGCTCAGGCACTCAGTCGTGTCCGACTCTTTGTGACCCCATGGACTGTCACCCACCAGGCTGCTCTGTCCATGGAATTTCTCAGGCAAGAATACTGGAGTGGGTTGCCATTGCCTCCCTCTTCCCAACCCAGGGATGGAACCGCATCTCCTGCTTGGCAGGTGTATTCTTTACCACCACAGCACCTGGGAAAGATTGTAAATTTGTTACTCTTTGTAATTGGAACATTGCTCCATGCCTTCAGAGAGAGAGAGAAAGAGAGTGTGTGTGTGTTTGGGGTTGGGAGTGGGGTTGAGAGAGGGGGTTGGGAAGTGATGAGTGAGGAAGAAAGTAAAAGATGAAAAATGACATGGCCTTCGGTTGGATTCTGATAATCTAATGGTATTTCTGGGTATATACATAAAGCCCCTTAGTTTGTGCTTTCTTAAATTATATCTATCCTATTTTAACTTTGAAATGTATTGCAATGACCAAGATGATAAAATGCAGAATTAATTAAATTTTTGTTTCATCAGACATGCAGAAATGCTAATGTGCTTATAAATATGCCTCTATCCACAGTGATCCTTCAGCTTGTAACTGAACTTGTTAGGTCATTTATCATTGTCTACGTTACTGGCTTTGTCATATGCGTCCCTGTAAATCAGGAACACAGGCCTCTCCTTTTAACTTTTTGTGTTTTTTCCATTTCTTGTTCACTTGATCTGACAATATATTAGTGAGAGATAAACTAGCATAAAACCATTTAGTTTTTCTAGCACTTGTATTTGAATAAAAATAGTTATAATTCAGTGAATTTATGTGACTTTTTCTTAGTAAAACTTATGGGCTCTAAATATACACTAATGTATCTAGAATAGATGATATAATGCTTTGTTAATGTATAAAATAATGAACATACAATTTTTTCATATTTTACATATTTTTGTTAACCTTGTAGTGTTTTCTAACATGTAATAATAAATACAGCATTGGAAATTTGTAATCAAGTTTATTTAGCCTTTCGCTTCTCCAGGGAATCTTCTCAACCCAGGGATCAAACCCAGGTCTCCTGCATCGCAGGCAGATTCTTTACCAAGTGAGCTATCAGGGAAGCCTAGTAATACAGCACTGGAAATTTGTAATCAAGTATGTTTAAGTCCCAATAAAAAAGACAAATTGGCTTGTTAGACTCCTTAACCTTATGAAGGTCTTGAAACGATTCTGAGACCTGTAAGTTCAGATGCCTTAAGTCAATTACTATAGAGCAAAGACTGAAATATTAGAATGATAAAGCAACTCAACTCATAGCTTCCATCTTCTCACATTCCCTTGCCTTTTTTTTTCCTGAGTTCCTGCTTGTATTGGGTACACCTGTTAATCTGCTCATCAGTTTTACATCTCACAGTTCACTTGCTCCCTGTGTAAATCTTGTTTCTCTGGCAACTCTGTCTTGCAAGGAGGGATATGGGCATTGAGTTTCATCAATACTTGTGAACTGATTTACTTTTAACCCTGGAGGTTAAATATGTTCTTCTATTTTCAACAGTTGTGCTTTGCGGGGAAAGAGTGCCATGCAGAGCTGACTATTGGTTTGCCTGCTGCTAGTTCCTCCTCCTGTCCTGCCTGTGGTCACTCCCATAGTGGGCAGACAGGCCTCCTCCACCACGTGCTGGTCTGGGTCACAAGAGGAAGCCATGAGCGCTGATGATTGGTAGTCAAGACAAGGGAGTCAGACCTTGATTTGAACTCAACCCCACCAGTCTTTCATAAAGGATCTTCTTACTTATATGGCATCATAAAATTATTGACTATAATTACTTTGAGAGGAGAGAAAAAGCTATCCTATTCTCATAACTATACTATATCTCATATATATTTAATATCTATGGTCAAAGAGAATTTGACGAGGGGCGCATATAATTTCATTTTTATTTTGGTGAAGCATTGAGCATTACTGATTAGATATATACCATCCATGTCATTGCTATTATCAAAGAAATGATTATGACAGGGAAACAGATGTCAGAAAGCAATTACACTAATAACAACATGATTACTGCCACCAATTTAATTCTAGAAACCTGCCTGGAATCCTTATGAAGCAAATAATTTTCCTCAGCTGTATAGAGTAGGCACTGATCTCTTTCCCTCCTCACAGTTTCAAAGAAAATGTGCATTAAAATGTTTTTTGATTCGATGTATCAATCAAACGGCATCAGCTATCCAACGTTTCTCTAAAATATCAGATCTTTTTTAAAGTAATGTAATTATTTTTTCAAAGCATACTTTTACAGATGGAGGGTTTTGTTTGTTTTAAAAAAAAATTGTTTGCATGTATTTAACCATCACAGTTTGAATTGTGTGCATTATGACAGAATATATTATGATCCTTCTTTATTTTCCAGGTTACATAAGTTTCTACCTTGTTTCTCAGTGTTCTCTTTTTGTTTTTTCACCTTGACTCACCAAATTACAATGTTTCAATATTTTGTGCTTTTTCTTCTTCCAAGTTATAAAAGCAATCTCTGTTATAGATATTTTAGAAAATACAAAGCAGTACACAGAGGAAAAATCTTGCCCATCACTCAATGGTCCAAAATGACCAATATTAGAATTTGATGTGTTTTTTTCTTTTTTAAAAAAATTCTTATGTATCTATCATCTTTCTTCCATCTATTCTGGCTCTAGTGCAGTACAGTGCTCAGCCACATCTGATTCTTTATGACCCTATAAACTGTAGCTTGCCAGGCCCCTCTGTCTATGGGATTCTCCAGGCAAGGATACTAGAGTGGCTTGCCATTCTCTTCTCTAGGGGATCTTCCAGGCCCAGAGATCGAACCCAGGATCGAACCCGAGTCTCTTGTGTCTCCTGTATTGGCAAGCGGATTCTTTACCCCTAGCACCTGGGAAGCTCCATTCTGGCTCCACCACTTATTAACCTTAGACTCAGACAGAGATCTGCGCCTTATGTTTCTCCTTTATAAAATGGGAACAATAACAAAATCCTACCTCATAGGGTGACTTTGAGGATTAAACAAATTACTTCATGTAAAGTGATTAGCAGAGGGCCTGACACAGAGTAAATGCTCAGCAAATGCTGGTGATTTGCATTCCTCATTTCTTATTTATATCTTATTTGCCTGTCCTGTTGTAGTAGATATATTATAAAAGAGAAACAAAATAGAAATTAAAAGGAACAAGACACCCCAATGGATGATCTGCCATACCCCACATTGGAGACCACTTGGCATAGGACATTGGACATTTACAGGAAAGATAAATGACAATATTTATCAATATCTTCAGATGACTATCTTCAGATGACCATATTTACTTTGAAATTTCAGATTTGGGATAGGATTCCAAAGTCATTTTGAAAACTTGGTACTCTCTAACAATAATTTATATATTCTTACCAAAAGGAGATGTGACTTAAGGGCATCTTATGATGCTTTAGTTTGAAGCCTCTAAAATAACCACAGGCCTATAGTAGCAGCTTTACATGCTGGGATTATTTTTCAGAGTTCAGCTAAATTTACCCGTATCCCACCCCTTCTCCATCATAATAGTTTCCTGACAATTACAGCCCCCAACAGCCTTGTTCTCTCTTGATTTCTCTTCTGTTCTACCTACTTGAACTTGACCATTTAGCTGCTTTATTTTTCCACCTGTGTACGTCATGGCATAATGAACATCTTTACTAAATAATGTGCTTTTGTTGTTGTTGTTGTTTAGTTGCTAAATTGTGTTTGACTATCTGCACCCCTGCAGACTGTAGCCCGCCAGGTTCCTCTGTCCGTGAGATTTCCCAGGCAAGAGTACTGGAGGGTGTTTGCTGTTTTCTTCTCCAGGGGGTCTTTCCAACCCAGGGGTCAAACTGTGTCTCGGCATTGGCCCATGGATTCCTTACCCCTGAGCCAACAGGGAAGCCCTCAAGTAACGTACATGTTGGCTTCAAATCAAATGGACTGAAATCTAGACCTTAGAGATGACCTGATTGGTAATTATTCAATACTTTATTCTTTTATTTTATTTATTTAATTTTTAATTTTTATTTTTACTTTATTTTACTTTACAATACTGTATTGGTTTTGCCGTACACTGACATGAATCCACCATGGGTGTACATGCGATCCCAAACATGAACCCCCCTCCTACCTCCCTCCCCATAACATCCCTCTGGGTCATCCCCGTGCACCAGCCCCAAGCATGCTGTATCCTGCATCGGACATAGACTGGTGATTCGATTCCTACATGATAGTATACATGTTTCAATGCCATTCTCCCAAATCATCCCACCCTCTCCCTCTCCCTCTGAGTCCAAAAGTCCGCTATACACATCTGTGTCTTTTTTGCTGTCTTGCATACAGGGTCATCATTGCCATCTTTCTAAATTCCATATATATGTGTTAGTATACTGTATTGGTGTTTTTCTTTCTGGCTTACTTCACTCTGTATAATTGGCTCCAGTTTCATCCATCTCATCAGAACTGATTCAAATGTATTCTTTTTAATGGCTGAGTAATATTCCATTGTGTATATGTACCACTGCTTTCTTATCCATTCATCTGCGGATGGACATCTAGGTTGTTTCCATGTCCTAGCTATTATAAACAGTGCTGCGATGAACATTGGGGTACACGTGTCTCTTTCAATTCTGGTTTCCTCAGTGTGTATGCCCAGCAGTGGGATTGCTGGGTCATATGGCAGTTCTGTTTGCAATTTTTAAAGGAATCTCCACACTGTTCTCCATAGTGGTTGTACTAGTTTGCATTCCCACCAACAGTGTAGGAGGGTTGCCTTTTCTCCACACCCTCTCCAGCATTTATTGCTTGCAGATTTTTGGATTGCAGACATTCTGACTGGTTTGAAGTGGTACCTCATTGTGGTTTTGATTTGCATTTCTCTAATAATGAGTGATGTTGAGCATCTTTTCATGTGTTTGTTAGCCATCTGTATGTCTTCTTTGGAGAAATGTCTATTTAGTTCTTTGGCCCATTTTTTGATTGGGTCATTTATTTTTCTGGAATTGAGCTGCATAAGTTGCTTGTATATTTTTGAGATTAGTTGTTTGTCAGTTGCTTCAATTGCTATTATTTTCTCCCATTCAGAAGACTGTCTTTTCACCTTGCTTATATTTTCCTTTGTTGTGCAGAAGCTTTTAATTTTAATTAGATCCCATTTGTTTATTTTTGCTTTTATTTCCAGAATTCTGGGAGGTGGATCATAGAGGATCCTGCTGTGATTTATGTCTGAGAGTGTTTTGCCTATGTTCTCCTCTAGGAGTTTTATAGTTTCTGGTCTTACATTTAGATCTTTAATCCATTTTGAGTTTATTTTCGTGTGCGGTGTTAGAAAGTGATCTGGTTTCATTCTTTTACAAGTGGTTGACCAGTTTTCCCAGCACCACTTGTTAAAGAGATTGTCTTTAATCCATTGTATATTCTTGCCTCCTTTGTCAAAGATAAAGTGTCCATATGTGTGTGGATTTATCTCTGGGCTTTCTATTTTGTTCCATTGGTCTATATTTCTGTCTTTGTGCCAGTACCATACTGTCTTGATGACTGTGGCTTTGTAGTAGAGCCTGATGTCAGGCAAGTTGATTCCTCCAGTTCCATTCTTCTTTCTCAAGATTGCTTTGGCTATTCGAGGTTTTTTGTATTTCCATACAAATCTTGAAATTATTTGTTCTAGTTCTGTGAAAAATATGGCTGGTATCTTGATAGGGATTGCATTGAATTTGTAAATTGCTTTGGGTAGTATACTCATTTGCACTATATTGATTCTTCCGATCCATGAACATGGTATATTTCTCCATCTATTAGTGTCCTCTTTGATTTCTTTCATCAGTGTTTTATAGTTTTCTATATATAGGTCTTTAGTTCCTTTAGGTAGATATATTCCTAAGTATTTTATTCTTTTTGTTGCAATGGTGAATGGAATTGTTTCCTTAATTTTTTTCTACTTTCTCATTGTTAGTGTATAGGAATGCAAGGGATTTCTGTGTGTTGAGTTTATATCCTGCAACTTTACTATATTCATTGATTAGCTCTAGTAATTTTCTGGTGGAGTCTTTAGGGTTTTCTGTGTAGAGGATCATGTCATCTGCAAACAGTGAGAGTTTTACTTCTTCTTTTCCAATTTGGATTCCTTTTATTTCTTTTCTGCTCTGATTGTTGTGGCCAAAACTTCCAGAACTATGTTGAATATTAGTGGTGAAAGTGGGCACCCTTGTCTTGTTCCTGACATTAGGGGAAATGCTTTCAATTTTTCACCATTGAGGATAATGTTTGCTGTGGGTTTGTCATATATAGCTTTTATTATGTTGAGGTTTGTTCCTTCTATTCCTGCTTTCTGGAGAGTTTTTATCATAAATGGATGTTGAATTTTGTCAAAGGCCTTCTTTGCATCTATTGAGATAATCATATGGCTTTTATTTTTCAATTTGTTAATGTGGTGAATTACATTGATTGATTTGCAGATATTGAAGAATCCTTGTATCCCTGGGATAAAGCCCACTTGGTCATGGTGTATGATCTTTTTAATGTGTTGTTGGATTCTGATTGCTAGAATTTTATTGAGGATTTTTGCATCTATGTTCATCAGTGATATTGGCCTGTAGTTTTCTTTTCTTGTAGTATCTTTGTCAGGTTTTGGTGTTAGGGTGATGGTGGCCTCATAGAATGAGTTTGGAAGTTTACCTTCCTCTGCAATTTTCTGGAAGAGTTTGAGTAGGATAGATGTTAGCTCTTCTCTAAATTGTTGGTAGAATTCAGCTGTGAAGCCGTCTGGACCTGGGCTTTTGTTTGCTGGAAGATTTCTGATTACAGTTTCAATTTCCGTGCTTGTGATGGGTCTGTTAAGATTTTCTATTTCTTCCTGGTTCAGTTTTGGAAAATTGTACGTTTCTAAGAATTTGTCCATTTCTTCCACGTTGTCCATTTTATTGGCATACAACTGCTGATAGTAGTCTCTTATGATCCTTTTTATTTCTGTGTTGTCTGTTGTGATCTCTCCATTTTCATTTCTAATTTTATGATTTGACTTTTCTCTCTTTGCTTCTTGATGAGTCTGGCTAATGGTTTGTCGATTTTATTTATCCTTTCAAAGAACCAGCTTTTGGCTTTGTTGATTTTTATTGTGGTCTCTTTTGTTTCTTTTGCATTTATTTCTGCCCTAATTTTTAAGATTTCTTTCCTTCTACTAACTCCGGGGTTCTCCAAGTCTTCCTTTTCTAGTTGCTTTAGGTGTAGAGTTAGGTTATTTATTTGACTTTTTTTCTTGTTTCTTGAGGTATGCCTGTAGTGTGATGAACTTTCCTCTTAACACTGCTTTTATAGTGTCCCACAGGTTTTGGGTTGTTGTGTTTTCACTTTCATTAGTTTCTATGCATATTTTGATTTCTTTTTGATTTCTTCTGTAATTTGTTGGTTATTCAGAAGTGTGTTGTTCAACCTCCATATGTTGGAATTTTTAATAGTTTTTCTTCTGTAGTTGAGATCTAATCTTAATGCATCATGGTCAGAAAAGATGGTTGGAATGATTTCAATTTTTTTAAATTTATCAAGGTTAGATTTATGGCCCAGGATGTGATCTATCCTGGAGAAGGTTCCATGAGCACTTGAGAAAAAGGTGAAATTCATTGTTTTGGGGTGAAATGTCCTATAGATATCAATTAGGTCTAACTGGTCTAATGTATCATTTAAAGTTTGCGTTTCTTTGTTAATTTTTATATTTGAAAAGTTTCTTGTGAATTTTAAAGCATCAACTACTGCTATGTCCAGAGTGTCTTCATAAGAACATGGATACTGCTGAGGACTTCTTCTTAAGATATTTTCTAGGAGAGAAAGATATGTTAGAAAACAAAGAAGTGGGAAACAAGGGTGAGGAGCAAGTGAATAAAGAACAAATAATGCAGGAAGATACCTTTGTCTACATAGAGGACAGAGGTCTCAACATCAGCTGCCTGAGTTTCTCCCTTCTAGGGTGTTTTACATGGTTGCGAAGAGCAAAAGCACAGTTTGTTTAGGAATAAATCTGATACTTAGTGGTAAAACAGGATTAACAGCAAGCTTATCTGGTAAATGTATTCTCAAAACAAGGTTTTCTAGCCATGTGAATGGAGGCTTCCAGTCAAAATTGCTAACATCTTGCCTTAGAAGATGAGGGAGGAAGGGGAATTATTTTCATGGGTGCTATCGAAGGCTATGCACAACTAGCTTTGACTCACTCAGTCAAATGATCAACTATTAATTACCAGTACTCACAGATAGAGAAGGATCTTCCTTCCCAAAGATTATAGAAATGTGGGATTTCCTATATTGTTGTAAGGTCACGTGCAAGGTCATTTATTATCTCCAAAATTCAAGGTTCTGGTCATTGGAACTATAAATATAAGCCCAGATTTGTTTTCTTTCAATATTTTCAGAATCTAATTGTGCCAGGAAATGTCTCGCTTTGATTTATTCTGGTTATTCATCTCTTATGTCTGATAGGAACTTACTGGGACATACTTGCAAGTTCTCGCTTAGCAAAGCCACTGGTCCTGGACATGCTTCTCTTTGGTGAGCCTTCCACCCTTCACATGGGGCCAAGTCACTTCACCTCTCTTTTTCACTTTCTCTGTCAAAGAAGGCTTCGTGCCAGTTCTGGATCTCTCACCAGGTGTGCCATAACACACAGCTCTCACAGGTGCCCAATAGATCGTAATAAATGTGTAGGATTTATTTTTTGCTACACCTTTGGAGAGGCAATTATGGTGACTTCTTGTCAGATGAAATGTTAAGCCAAGCTGTGTAGAATTGGGGCAATTTATTGTCAGCAGGCAGTAAAGTGTAATTTTAAACCCTTGCCAAGAGGAGAACAGGTGTTTGCTGGAACTTGTGGGAACTCTTCTCCTGCTTGTCAATCATACAGCCAGGCCCTGCAGTAAACAGCTCTCCTCAGTAAGTAACACTAGGTCGGTACTTACCAAACGAAGAGGGCCCCATCTCCGAAGGCCATTTATTTAATTCTGTTAAGTCAGTTCTCTTGTTTCCATAATATTCTGACCGCACCAACATTTTACCAAGCTGCACTAGATTTTATGAGTCAGACCTCTCACTTCTTGCTAGGTAACTCCAGTGTAGCCATGGCAACCACCCTAATGAGTAAATATAAACCTGCTGCTTGTGCCAAAGGTGAGTAATTTGGATCTGGTAGTAGCAGGAAAGCTATTTTTAGGGGAGGTGGAGGAGAAAATGAAAGGGAAAAAAGCATTAATTATCTTTCTTCTTTATTTTCTTGTGACTCAATATTTTTGCCTTAGAAGACATGAGTGGAAGGGGGAAATGGCAGCTTTGTGAAGTGTTTGAATCCAGATCCAGGGCAAAAAATAAGTCTCACTGCATCAGCTTCTCCTTGAGCCTTTTAGCTTTTGAAAAACAGTGTTAGTGATATGAAACACTCTAATCATCTTTTCTTCATATATGATAGCTCTCTTTATAGGAATAAACCTTACTGGGAACAGTTTTTGTCCACAAAAACATAATTGAGATTTTTGGTTGTGTTCATAATAAGCCCTGAATGGAAGGATTCCTTCATCTCCCAAAACGTTTCAGAGAGGGGCTTCCCTGGTAGCTCAGCAGTAAAGAATCTCCTTCGCAATGCAAGAGACATGGGTTTGATCCCTGGGTGGGGAAGATCCCCAGGAGAAGGAAATGGCAACCTGCTCCAGTATTCCTTCTCTTTTCTTTTTAAAATTTACTTATTTTTAACTAAAGGTTAATTGATGCCCAATATTGTGTTGGTTTCTGCCATACATCAACATGGCGGAGCCATAGGTATGGCTATGTCCTCTCCCTCTTGAACTTCCCTCCCACCGCCTACCCCATCCCACCCCTCTCAGTTGTTACAGAGCCCCCGTTTGAGTTCCCTGAGTCATTCAGCACATTCCCACTGGCTATCTATTTTATATATGGCAGTGTATATATTTCCATGCTACTCTCCCCATTTGTCCCACCTTCTCCTTCCTCACTCCAGTATTCTTGCTAGGAAAATCCCATGGACAGAGGAGCACGCTGGGCTACAGTCCATGGGGTCACAAAAGAGTCGGACACAATTTAGTGACTAAACAACAACAACAATCAGTTAGTCTTCAGGGAAACAGTGTCAACACACACAATGTGGGAAAAAGGGAAGAAGAGAGAAGAGTCTCTAAGGCAACATTCTTAGGTACATCACTGGCTTGGTATCCAGTGGTCATTTGAGAAGTGTGACAAATATCCCCACAAAGAGAATTTATGGGTCATTTTGTTCCATTCTACAGTCCGTGGGATCACAAAGAGTTGGATACAACTGAGCAACTAACACTGCTTGTTCCATTCTAGTTCAAGTCCTTACTGAAATTAATAAGATGTTTTACAGCTTCTCGCACCAAATATTTGAATGTACATGCTTTCTTTTTGGCCCCAGGTAGAGTTCCTGCTCAGTGGCTTCAGTCGTGTCTGACTCTTTGCGATCCTATGGACTATAGCCCACCAGGTTCCTTTGTCCATGGGATTCTCCAGGCAAGAATACTGGAGTGGGTTGCCAGGCCTTTCTCCAGGGGATCTTTTCCACCCAAGGATCGAACCCAGGTCTCCTGTGTCTTCTGTATCACAGGTTAGATTCTTTACCTCTGAGCCACTAGGGAAGCCCAGGTCGAGTTCAGGTTATTTCAAATAGCAGATTTTCATACATGGCAAAAAAAATTTTTCTGAGTAACCATTATAAATAAATGGAGCACACATCCCAGAGATTCAGAAGCACCACTTTGGTCTTCATGCAGACCTATAGAACACATGGGAAAATCACACAGGCAAGTGGTTTTCTCAGGTGAAAAATGCCTGGCTGGTGTACATGTCTTAACTCAGTGGTTCCCAAAGTGAGGAGCATAGCATCACCTGAGAACTTACTAGAAGTGTGGAGTCTCAGTTTCCTCCCACCCTAGGTCTACTGGATTGGAAACTTGAGTAGGCACCAGCAAGCTGTGACTTAACAAGCCCTCCAGGCAATTCTGATAGATACTCAAGTTTGAGAATCACTGCCTAAACTTATCTTTCCTTTAGGAAAGCCCCCTCTCATTTCCTGAGTCCTGAACTTGACTTATTTCAGTCTAACACATCCCAGGTGGCTCCGTGGTAAAGAACTCACCTCCAAAGCAGGAAATGAGGGTTCAGTCCCTGAGTTGGGAAAATCAACTGGAGAAGGAAATGGCAACCCTCTCCAATATTCTTGCCTGGGAAATATCATGGACAGAGGAGTCTGGTGGGCTACAGTCCATGGGGTTGCAAAGAGTCAGACATGACTTAACGACTAAACAACAACAACTCTAACTATAGCTAACATTCACTGTGCTCTAAATTGTATCATAGTGTGTGCCAAGCACTTTACATGTATTATCCTGTTCTCAGAACAACCCTGTAACAGAAAGTCTATAATTAGCTTCATTTTAATGATGAAGTAATGGATGCTTATGGAGAGAAATTTTCCCAAGGTTATACAATTAGTGAGCAGCAGTGACTGGGATCCAGACTGTTTCACAATTAAATCTGTGCACCTAACCAACAGAGCTATATCTCTGATATATTTATCAAATGCAAAGTTGTTAAACACTTGGGTTAGAATAAAATTGTCTCAGACCCAGTGGGATCCCATTTTATGTGGGAAATTGATCTGTCTTCGCCAACTTCCTCTGTGTGTACTGACTCACATAGAAAATATTGCTTTTGTTCTTCCTTAATCCAGTTCCGTGACTACAGTCTCAAAACGCAACTGACTCCTGGAAGCTTTCTCAGATTTTCTCTGTGCTATGGATCATTTCTGTAGGCATTTGCTGTCAATTTTTGTTGTCTTCTGTTCCTGCAGGTTGGTGGGTTTGCACTATTTGCATGCCTCCTGCATTGAATCCCTCAAGTGAATTGCAAATTCTTCCAATAGAGGAACTACATCTTTTATTGGTGACTTCTCTCAGTTTCCCAGCAGGGTTCTGTACCTGGTAGGCTTCCAACAAGGCTTGTTGTCTAACAAGGATATTTATAAACTCTCTTCCTGGTCCTTGAAAACTGTTTTAGGTTAGGTTAAGGAGGAGCCCACCTGAAACACTGCTGTGAAATAGCAAAAATGAATTAGAAGTGCTTAGTCAAAGTACCGAAACGAGAGATAACTGTTGTTTTTTAATTTGAATTTCCAAACACCTTTAATGCAGATTAAGATGAATTTCAAATGTTTCCATGAAGTACCCACTAGGATTGCATAGTCTTTCCCCTCCTTGTTGCACCCATGGGCTATTCTTTTTGGCTGCACCTGAATTTATTGAAATGATTCTGTTTGCCTCAAAGAGTTTTGAAGGGAAGAAGAGGATGGCAGAGTTTTTAATGAACTCACTCTCCACCGCATGAAACAAAGCTTTCAGAAAAGACTGTTTCACTTTGTAGTTTTAGTCTAAGTAATGGGACAAAGGTTTTAAACTCTAAGTGGTAAATAAGATTTTTATCATATGAAGAAGGAATTCCTACTAATGCCTTTTTGATATCTCATCACATGCATTTATGCAGATTATCATTTCCTTTATGATCCTTAGAAGTCCATGTATTTTTATGTAAATATAGTGATTTGTGGAATTTCTAAGTTTTTCAATGCATATACACACATGTATAATATTTTAAGTGAAAAATAGTCTTATTACAATAGAAACATGTTTATTGTAGATAAAGGAAATAAACAAATATAAACACAATAAAATAATCCAAATGCATTTTTCTTTCCCATGTGATAGACTTACTGATATAAATTAGTATACATGTATATAAACAAATACTCTCTCTCACACACACACACACACACACACAGAGTCATAAACATTTTTAACTAAAACCTAATTCTACAACGGTGGCTCAGTGGTAAAGAACCCACCTACCTGCCAATGCAGGAGATGCTAGAGGTGTGGGTTTGATCCCTGGGTTGGGAAGATCCCCTGGAGGAGGGCATGGCAACCCACACCACTGTTCTTACCTGGGAAATTTTGTGGACAGAGGAGCCTGTCAGGCTACAATCCACAGGGTTGCAAAGAGTTGGACATAACTTAGCAGCTAAACAGCAACAATTCTACAAAATGAAGTCTGATATAATATTACATATTATATGTGTTATCCTTTCCCAGTGTGTGGATAGATTATTCTGACGTTCAAGAAGTCTGAAGTGAAATAAGCACCTAGGAGCAGAAAGACAGTACAGAGAAAATAGTTTTCCAGACTTCTGTGAGGGCTGCTTTGCCTGGAGAATTGGGCAGCGGGGACAGCCCAGGCCAAGCAGTCTTTGGGAGTATTAAACATAGTTCTCTAAGTTACTTGTACTTTCTCCCTAAATTATGTTAATCTGATAGACCTAAAGTAGTATCAATAATTGACGTCCCACTTCAGCAACTTTCATTAATTTTGAGCACCGAGGAGGAGTATTAGGCTTAGTGCTAGCCTCACTGAGGAGGTTAGTGCCAACCTCACTAAGCATGGACAATAACTGCTTTCCTTGTCAATTTTCTTGCTCTGGGTAGTTGAATTAGAAATACCCCTTATCTTACCTAGCAGAAAACTGCACCTGCCTGACTGCCAGATTTCCTCAGACACACACACACTCTTTGAATAAGGGAAAAAAAAAAAAAACTGAATATGTATTTTCCCACACAGTAATTTAGAGTACATAAGTACTAATTTTTCCTTTAGTAAAAGTCTCCCTACTTAAAAATTTTCAGTGAGAAGTCAGCTGAGTTGTTTATAGATGCTGTGTCCTAAAACGTTTGAACCTCTTCTCTTTTATGGGGTATTATAATTAAACGGCAAAGTAGAAAGCAAATTTGCTTAAAAGATTAATATCTCATGGATGTTTAATCATGAAAGACCAGTCTAATCAGTTCCTACAAGACCACTACTTACCCACCCCATCCTGAGAGATTCTAAAGCAAATAATCTGCATTTGAATTACTATCTGTTAAATTCTTTATCAGGGCACCAAAATATGCATTTAAAAATATTCTATATACTGCAGTTTAGGAGAGACATGAATTTTAATGAATTTTTGAGCAACTGACCAGAAAGCAAATTGTGTCTTACTCAGAACTTTTGACTGAATGGCAAACCTAGACCCTAGAGCTAAATGACAAGTGAATTCTGCTTAAAGTTCAAGCGCTTTTCTGTTGTATCTTGTTCTGGGATAGCCAGCCCTCTTGTTTAGTTGCTCAGTTGTGGCTCTTTCAGGATCCCATGGATCCCATAGCCAGCCCACCAGGCTCCTCTATCCATTGACTTCTCCAGGCAGGAACACTGGAGCAGGTTGCCTTCAATTTGGTTTAACAAACATCTGATTAGTGCTTGCAATATATGAAGCATTCAGGTATGTAACCCTAGAAGAGTCAAAGAATAATAAGACCTATTTCTTGTTTTTGCAAGTTTTAAAAAATAAAGGATTTCACAATAGACAAAAATAGACACATAAAATATTTTATGATGTTGATAATTGTTATAAATAATGGTATTTTATAGTGCTGTGTTTTGGGACATCAGTGGAGAACTATTATCCTTGCCAGGGATGGTCATGTTCCAAACAAAGGACTGATTTTCTCTTATTCCCTTATCATCAACCATTAAGAATCATGTAACATCACAACTTAGGGCCTCTCCCATAATAAAAGTGCAACACAGAGTTGCTTAGCTGACCTGAATCAAAGTATTTCTACTTGGAATTTTTAGAATATTTTTAAGGAGCATCAGGCTCACTTGAGAGATTTTTAGAAATTTGAAATCTCCCTAGGCCTACTAAAACAGAATCTACTTTGGAAAAAGATTCCTACATGGTTCATTCATTAAACTTTAAGATCTAGTCTAGAGCCAGTGAAAAATGGGATAAATCATTGAAAAGTAAGAAATAAAAGTGAATTTTAGAGATAAAAGTTTTTTAGCCATGGTAATGTTGTTACATTTTATAATTCATCTAAAGTCTGTGGAATTATAAAATGGAAATGAAGGAGAATCCAGACCTCGAAACATATATTCAGTAAATGGGCACTACTTGTACCTGCCAGATAATGAAAACCTGCATTTTTATGAATGTGTTTTTTATTTTGTTTAGACCGCAGAATAGTCCATATCAAAAGGCCCTTCTAAGGTGAGTGAATTACCATGAGTCAATTATTAAGCAAAAGAGTCTGGATTAATAAGAATATTTTTTGATCTCCTCATATTGTTGTGATTGTTTCTAACTCAATCGTAGTCTTAGGCTGGCACAATAAAGCAAACAATGTAATCATCACCAGGCTGAGAGTGAAAAGACTTTTTATTAATTTTATAGATGTGAACTAATCACAGTAATTTGAATCTTGGACCCCATTCAAAAAAGCCATTTATTTGACTACTCTGTGATGTGTGTGTGTTTTCAAGTGTTCCATAAAGGCAACAGATACAGAAAAGTCAGAAAATAAGAGCTCCATTTTAAAGTCTGAAAGATTGGACAAGGTATTCAATGCAGAGTCCTTTGTTATCTGAACTCCAAGAACTTTTGAGAAGTGGCCATTGTATGGTTAGATTTTGCTACTTGGCTGTAACAATTTTATCTTCTGTTTTTGGTCCTCTCCCTTCCCCTTTTTCTTTTTAGTTTCTTAGTGCGGGGTGTATAGAATACTGAGCTTGCGAAGTGTTTTGTTACTGTGTTTTTGAAGGATGTTCAGTCCCTAGAAAGCTGGAGTGGGACGAAGGAAAGTGAGAAATGAAAGCAGACAGGCCAATAAACAGTGTTGCTGAAGTGGCCACAATTTCACAAGAACACACAGCTGGATGCTTAGTACCACAAGTTGTGCCTGAGCGGTTGTCTGAAACTATAATGTCTTGAAACAGATTTTTATCTGGATCAGTTTGTTTCCTGGATTCTCCCATCTTTTGTTTCTCTTTGATCAAAACTCACTCTAAAGGGCTCTGACTCCTCTGTACTTCACCCCCTCCCAGAAGCACCTGCAGGATCAGGCATCTCCTTGGGTGTTTTGTTATTACTATAGATAGATTAAACTGTAATGGAACTAAAATGCAAACTCTGTAAGGGCAGGGATCTTGGTTTTATTCATGAATGTATCCAATAAGCTTTAAAGTGTGCCTAGTTCATATAGTAAACGTTTGGTTTTTTAAAATTTACTTTTTAATTGGAGAAAATTTGTTTTACAATGTTGTGTTGGTTTCTGCCATACAACAGTGCAAATCAGTCATAATTATACATATATCCCCTCCCTCGTGAGCCTCCCTCCCCTCCCTCTTCTCACCCCTCTAGGTCACCATAGAGTGCCAGGCTGGGCTCTCTGTATTATAGAGCTGGAGAGGGTGTGGAGAAACGGGAACCCTCTTGCACTGTTGGTGGAGATGTAAATTGATATAGCTGCTAGGAAGAACAGTATGGAGATTCCTTAAAAAACTAGGAATCAAACTACCATATGACCCAGCAACCTCACTACTGGGCAAATACCCTGTAAATATTTGTTGAGTATAATTTTCATCTGTATTAGTAGAAATGACGTTTCTGACAGCAATAGACAAATATACACGTAATTAAAGCTCAAATACCATTTTACGTTTTTGGTCTGAGTTAACTGATATAACAGAGTCATCAGGCCAATGAAATGTCTGATGTCATTTCAAATTATTATCAACTATCGGCCCTTGAAGTTCTTGAAAAGAATATTCTTTACTAAGTCTCATTAGATATTTATATTTATGGAATCAAACAGACCCAGATCTGAGTCCTTATTCTGCCTCATACAACTTTAAGAAATTTTCTTGAACTTTTTAGGTCATAGTTTCTTCTTTTATAAAACCCACAGTATTAAATGAGTTAATCGAATGGTTTTGGTTTAGTGCCTATAATAAAGCAAGTGCTCAAAAATGTCACTTCTCACAGCAAAGGAAACTACAAATAAGGTGAAAAGACAGCCCTCGAACAGGGAGAAAATAATAGCAAAGGCAAAATTGGCAAAGAATTAATTTCCAAGATATATAAGCAACTCATACAGCCCAATACCAGAGAAACAAACAACCCAATCAAAAAGTGGGGAAAAGACCTAAACAGACATTTCTTCAAAGAAGATATACAGATGGCTGACAAACACATGGAAAGATGTTCAACATTACTCATTATTAGAGAAATGCAAATCAAAACTACAGTGAGATACCACCTCACACCAGTCAGAATGGCCATCATCAAAAAGTCTACAAACAATAAATGCTGGCTAGGGTGTGAAGAAAAGGGAACCCTCTTGCATTGTTGGTGGGAATGTAAATTGATACAGCCACTATGAAAGACGGGCTGGAGATTCCTTAAAAAACTAGGAATAAAAGCACCCAGCAATTTCATTACTAGGCATATACCCTGAGGAAACCAAAATTGAAAAAGACACAGAACCCTGATATTCATTGTCGCACTATTTATAATAGCTAGAACATGGAAGCAACCTAGATGTCTATCAACAGATGAATGGATAAAGAAGCCATGGTACATATGTATACAATGAAGTATTACTCAGTCATAAAAAGGAACACATCTGAGTCAGTTCTAATGAGGTGGACGAACCTAGAGCTTATTATACAGAGTGAAGTAAGTCAATAAGAGAAATATAAATATTGTATACTAACACATGTATATGGAATCTAGAAAGATGGTACTGATGAATTTATTTTCAGGGTAGCAATGGAGAAACAGACATAGAAAACAGACTTATGGACATGGAGGAGGGGAGGAGGGAGAGGGTGAAATATATGGAGAGTAACATGGAAGCTTACAACTCCATGTGTAAAATATATAGCCAATGGGAGTTTGCTCTATGACTCAGGGAACTCAAACAGGGGCTCTGTAACAATCTAGAATGGTGGGATGAGGAGGGAGATGGGAGGGAGGTTCAGAAGGGAGGGGACATGGATGTACCTATGACTGATTCTTGTTGATGTTCGACAGAAAAACAACAAAATTCTATAAAGAAATTATCCTTAAGTTAAGACATAAATAGATTTTTAAAAATCAATTTAAAAATGCCACTCAGTATCACATGCCATTTAAAAATTGGACATATCAGATTTTATTATTTGAAGGTATTTTGTCAAGTTACTATGTTTGCTACTAGTAGCCCAGTCTTTTTTGTGAACTGTATATTTCTCACAAGTGTTACACATCATTTAGTGATTTTTTTCTTTAGCAGAAATGTCTTTTTTTTTTTAATCACACTTTTAACCAGAATCTTACTTTGGGGTCTTTAGACTTTAGCATGAGAAAATTATAGTAAAAATACTATCATTTTTATTAAAGATATCCAATAATTGAAACTTTACACATATACACACACTCACACCATGTGTCAGTATCTCCTTGAAGTGAAATCAGGTTTGACAAACATCGTTATCTGCCAGCTTGATGGTCTGTGATGAACTTAGAAGCAGAGTTGAGCACTGAAAACTCTGTGCTGAGCATCCACGTGAAGCTCAGTCACCGGGAGCTCAGGGAGGACTCGGGCTTCGTGCGGTGTTAGTGCTCGTCCATCTCTTGCATCCTTGTCTCTTCTGGGCCTGACAACTCTGCTCTGGCATTTCACCCTCTGTCTGCTTTCCTCCACAGTTCGTGATTCCAGGCATACATGAAGAAGGGAAATGCAAACAGCGTGTACTGAAATTCTGACAGTTTTGAAAATTTTTAATTTTCCCTTACTTCTTATTTCATTATTATTCTTAAATACATTTAATTGCCTTCTTCAAGATATATATGTCACCACAGTGATGAAGATGAAAAAAATTATTGCTGAATCATTTCCTCATGGAAAATCGATCAGGAAAAATAGACATGTACAAAATAACTAGGACTATGCAAATTGGATTTCTACTGTGGCTAACATATTTTAAAACATACTTTAAAACATACTTTATTAAGTGTTTACTATATGCCACACATTAGGGCATTCATTTTACATGGATCATTTCATTAGACTTACTACTAACTATGTTGCTGCTGCTGCTAAGTTGCTTCAGTTGTGTTTGACTCTGTGCGACCCCATAGACGGCAGCCCACCAGGCTCCCCCGTCCCTGGGATTCTCCAGGCAAGAACACTGGAGTGGGTTGCCATGTCTTCTCCAATGAATGAAAGTGAAAAGTGAAAGTGAAGACGCTCAGTCGTGTCTGACTCTTAGCGACCCCATGGACTACAGCCCACCAGGCTCTTCCACCCATGGGATTTTCCAGGCATTTGCATTAGGAGAAATAAAGAATTCACATATTAAGTTACTTGTCCAAAGTCCTACAGCTAGCAAGTTACAGAGCCGGCAGACCTTTACCAGAATAGGGAGTCACTTATTTATTTCAGTTTTCAGAGTGTAATTAAAATCATGCAGTTCTTATATTTCAGTGTCAGGAGAAAGCAAAGATTGGCTAGAACTAAATCTATCTCTCTTAACTTTAGAATCACAGCCTACCCAGTTTTTAAAGCCTGTATTAATATTACAAGTTATTGCCTGCAAACAGTCAGTTTAAGGGATCAGATAATTCATGCTCCTAATTAGAACTTAAGAGGAATTAATCACTCATTTTTGTGTCCTTTTTTTTTTTTTTCTTTTGGCTAAGAATCACTTAAATATTCTTCTTAAATATTCACTTAAATATTCTTCTCAACACTTCCAGAAGATATCTGGGAATAATACAGAGGGGCAGTTCTCATTTCCTTCAGTGTTGATTAGGGAATAATCATCTCTAGTGGCAATTGTTAGAAGGCTCTTTTTCTGGTATGGAAAGTTTTTATCTGTGGCTCAAGACATATTGTATCGTAATTCAGGCTTCACATAGGAAATTGACAAAGACATCAGAGATGTTGTACTTGAGATATATGCCTCTTCTTCATTCCTTTCAAGGGCTGGGCAAGCTTAAGTTCTAAAGAAGCATGTCGGCCAAACAATAGCCACAAGAATAGACCTGCAAAGGTAGTATTTACTCAATTTGAATCAATGAACCCTTGGCCAGTGGGTCATTATTAGAGTATTTTAATTTGCCTATATTTTCCTCCAGAAGTTGGGTATTTTCAATAAATTTGTTGGGGGGATGTCAGCTGTTGAAGGGCATTTCCTCATTGGAATTGCTTGGTTTTTGGCTTGCTTAAACATGGCCTTGAAATTATAAACTATTATCTCCCCTTCTTCTGGTTTGCCTTAATTCCTATTGTTTTGGGAGCAACATGCAGACACTCGGTCAGCCAGCCAGCTGGCTTCTTGGAGGAATCAGTGCGGAAGTGCAGAAAGATGAGAGGCAGGAATAACAAGTACAGTTTTGAGCTTCTGATTTCTGAAGGCAAATTTTCAGGCAGAAAACTCCCCAGAGGTGGCTTTGGCCCTCAGAGTTACCTTCCTTTGTCACTCACTTCTCCTGTAGTGCATCATCTGCCAGCAGCTTGTGCCTATCTTCCAGCTGAACTGTATGGCTCCTGAGGGTGGACTATTTACTTCCTTTTTTTTTTTTTTTTTTCGGTTGTGTGGCATGTGGAATCTTAATTCCGCCACCAGGGATTGAACCTGTGCTCCTGGACCGCCAGGGATTGAACCTGTGCCCCTGGACTGCCAGGGAAGTCCCCCTTTTCAAAGAGAAATCCACAACAGTTGATGCAGTATCAAGCACAAAACAAGAGTCTCAATAAATACTTGCTGAATAAGTGAAAGAATGATTTCTCAAAGCCAGTCTCATTTTAACTTTAGGACTGCAGATACAGTCCATCAAATCAGTCATTCATCTGAATTATCAACCCTGGCCTTGTAAAAGATATAAATATGTTTGATAAGATAAGGAGCTCTCAGGTTAATGGGAATGACATTTAGGTGTCCCTTTTCTCAACATGTAATTGGGATTAGCTTCACTGAAGAAGAGAAAGTCGCTCAGTCGTGTCTGACTCTTTGTGACCCCATGGACTGTAACCTGCCAGGCTCCTCTGTCCTTGAAATTCTCTAGGCAAAAATACTGGAGTGGGTAGCCATTTTCTTCTCCAGGGAATCTTCCCAACCCAGGGATCAAACCTAGGTCTCAGGCCTTGCAGGGAGATTCTTTACCATCTGAGCCACCAGGTGAATTCAAATTGAGGATGGGGGAGAGTTTGGAAATAAGGAAAGTGAGTAGATTGGGGGATGGAAAGGACTTTGGGTTGAAGAGTGGTCCACTGGGGGAGGAGAGAACAACAAGCATCACCATGGCAATAGGAGCACTAGAAAGGAAGAGAGGTGGTAAATTCGAAGTCTCAAGATGCAGGGGAAATGGCAAGGGTACCCCAGAGTTAGCCTGCTGCTGCTAAGTCACTTCAGTCATGTCCGACTCTGTGCGACCCCATAGATGGCAGCCTACCAGGCTGCCCCATCCCTGGGAGTCTCCAGGCAAGATCACTGGAGTGGGTTGCCATTGCCTTCTCCAATGCATGAAAATGAAAAGTGAAAGGGAAGTCGGTCAGTCATGTCCAACTCCTAGCGACCCCATGGACTGCATCCTACCAGGCTCCTCCATCCATGGGATGTTCCAAACAAGAGTACTGGAGTAGGTTGCCATTGCCTTCTAAAATGCCTCAAATCTTTCCCTTCCTTTCCTTGCTAAATTTTTTCCTGTTCCCAAGGCTTATATTTCAGGCCATATCATTAGTATTGCATTTCAGACTGTTATATTACATTGTATTGTATTATATAGAATAGTATTATATTATGGGTGAAGTAAGTTGTAGCGAGTTGACACAGGGGCCTATCACCATTCATTAAAGTCTTTCTATGGGGAAAATGCAGAGGATAACATTTTAGAATTTTGAGAAATCTTAGAAATCTTCCAACTCAGTGGGTTTTTAACTCAGCTTCAGAAATCTCTTTTTAAAAAGGAAAATCTTACTTTGCCTTGCGAGATGTGACAGATGCAAATTGGGGTGGTCACCCTACCTATTCAGCTTGTCTTCCTCTTCTCCCTCCCTACCTCTCCGCAGGTGGTCTGGCCTCTGTGGAGAGGTCTGGCTCTGCAGTGCAGTTTGCAGTCAGTGATCTAAACACTTACACTTGTTTACTGGTGAAAGAAATCCAGTGACATTTAGAAAGTTGGCAAAACAAGTCAAGAGCAGGCCAAGTCTGGTCACCAGTGCCGTGTGCTTGCCCCGCCACCAAAATTCCCTGGCAAGTAAGAGCATCTGGCACCATATCTAACACAGTGTCTGACGCAGAACAGACACTTCATAAATAATAGAGGTGGTGTAAGGAGTGAAAAAAGTGAATGAATGAGCTGTGAACACAAGGTTAAATAGGTATCCAAGTATGTGGTGTCCTGGCTTCTTTTGAAAAATGCTTGAGAGTTGCCTATACTTGGGGGAAAAAAGCCAACAGAGAACTGATCAGAAGTGATGCTTCATCGTTTTCTGAAGACATCTTTCTCGCTAGTCAGGCTCTCTCTTTCCCTTGTGAGAAACCCTCTTTCCATGAGGGCAGGGAGCATGGGTGTTTTGTTCACCATCGATACATACTAGGCCCAGTACCTAACAGTGTGCGGGACAAACCAGACGCTCAATACGTATTTGTCGAATACACAGTTTACTGGTTCCCTCCATCTATATGATTTAACTGGGTAATGAATGTGCTCCAAACTACACCCATTTCCTTCAGTATTTCTGGTCCTGGATCATTATGTACACACTCTTCATTGCCAGAATATATCTGAGAGTCAGTTTTATCTAATCTCCTTTGCTTCCCTTCTGCGACCACACAGTTGTCAAAGTCTGATCATTTACCATCTCAGTATTTCTTGAATTTGTTCAGTTCTTTCTGGCTCCTAAGTTACCCCCTGAAGTGTGGTGCCTTCGTGTTTCTTTCCTGGGCCACTTGTTTTGTTGGAGTCACCCTTGAGGCAAAAGCAGAAGGGGATGGCAGAGGATGAGTTGGTTAGATGGCATCACTGACTCAGTAAGCAAACTCCAGGAGATAGTGGAGGACAGAGGAGGCTGGCAGGCTACAGTCCATGGGGTTGCAAAGAGTTGGACACGACTTAGTAACCAAACAACAACAGCTCAGCAGCTCAGCTCCTTTTGGTCACTGTCTTCTTGCTTCTTCCTCTTCTTGCCTGATTGGTCTTTTCCAAAGTGAAGAAATCTCACTTTACCACCTCCTGGCTTAAAATGTTAATGTCTCCCTAGTCTCTATGAGATTGTCTGAACCCCTTAATTAGCACAGCATTTAAGTTACCGTTTTAGCCTCCTTTCATGCCACTCTATTCTCAGCTTCCCCTAAACTAACAAACTGCATCTGCTTAAACGCACTATCCTCTCTCATACCCATTCCCTGTTCATCTATCTCTGGTGCCCTTCTGCCCCTCCTTTCAGCTTTGCAATTTCTTACCCATCTTTGAAGCCACAGTTCAAATGTCCAGTTTTTGACCTTCCCTACAGTTCTCTTGACCTCCAGCTCCACCTCAGTTAGAGTTGGAGCACATCTTTTATAACTCTTCTGAATTCTAAGGTAATTGGCTTCCTACTAGTGTCTCCGTTGGACCATGCACTTGGTGGGAGAGAGGCTTCCTTACTTACCTGGAAGCTACATCAAGAGTCTGGTCTTTCAGACAGAGAAGGTTTTTCTGTGGATTATTCATATGGATTAGTAAGTGGTGTTAATTTAAAACTCCTAGGGAAATGCTAGAGTCTTAAACTCTAAATAGAGGAGATTCAGAAATTCCTTGACTTGCAGTGGGGTTATGCCCCCACAAACCCATTAAAGCTGAAAATATCCTTAAGTAGAAAGTCCATTTAATGCATCTAAGATCATATCTTAGCCTAACCTACCTTAAATGTGCTTGGAACACTTATATTAGCCCAAATTGGCACAGTCATTTAAAACGAACTCTATTTTATGATAAAGTGTTGAATATGTTATGTAATTTATTGAATGCTATACTGAAAGTGGAAAAACAGAATGGTTGAATCCAAAATGGTTGTAAGTGTATTAGTTGTTCACCCTTCTGACCACATGACTGAATTGGAGTTGCAGCTCATAACCTCTGCCCATCAGAATGAGAGAGTACTATGCAGTATGTTGCCAGCCCAGGAAAAGATCACAATTCAAAATTAGAACCTATTATACTGAATGCATATTGTTTTTGCACAGTCATAAAGTCAAAAAATCATTAAGTTGAACTGTTATTAGTTGGGGACTATCAGTATATTATATGATGATATTTAAAGATACTCAGGTCTAGGGACTTCCCTGCTGGTCCGGTGGTTAAGACCTCATTTTCCAGTGCAGCAGGCACAGGTTCAATCCCTGGCTGGGGAATTAAAATCCCACATGCTGTGCAGAATGGCCAAAAAGAAAAAGAATGCCACTACCACATAATGTGGTATCAGAACACTATTTTTAAAAGGAGAAGTTAAAAACACCTCAAAGAAAGTAAAGATCCTCAGGTTTAAATACAGGAAATGATATTAGATATGTTCCAAACATGTATTTCTTTGTAGAACTTATAGTGGCATGATATTAATAATGACTATCATAATTAATACATAGGATAATCTGACTTAAGGAAATTTTAAAAAAGTGTCATAATCCAACTAGTTCTGATTAAATAGCTTTAATTATTTGTCTTCTGTGCTAAGCTTGGGATACCCTTTTGCCTAGTACTTGCATGGTATTTATCTAGTATTTATATATGTAAACATAGAGTGTGAATAAATAGATTGGATTTAGATATCTATATATAATTATACAGCATAGTAATAGATAGTATTTATATTTTGTCCAACTCAGATGTATTACTTTTGTGTAAAATATGAGATTACATAAGTAACCCCATTCAGTCCAGAAGCAAAGATTTTATGCAGCCAGTATTAGTTGAGTCATGGTATTTATTAAATGTTTACTGTTTTCCAGTCAATAGAAATTCAGTAGTTAACTAAAGAGTTGCAGTAAAGATAGAATCATGGGAAGAGGGAACAAAGAGAGTTCTTTTCTCTTTGTGTCTTCTTCAAGTTTACGAATTTGAATCGGCTCATTAGTCGTGAATGAGAAAGTTTACTTGCTTTATGTTTTGCTATTAAAGGCATTTTATAATACCTACACTACACAACACCTACCCTACAGCAACTCATTTTTCTTTTCTTTTTAACACTGAACTTTCCAATCAGGGAAAATAGAAGCAAATGGTGTTAAGATCTATTTACACCCTGCCAAGAGTTAGCCAAGCTTCTTAGACTTATTGTAGGTTTGCATCCGCTTTCTTTTAATTGCCATTAGTCCCTGGGGCCTGATCTCCTATTCCTTCAGAATCTAGAAGTGAGAGATGGAAGCTGTCTGGCGCCCCAACTCTAAATCTGCTTTGAGGAATAGCAGAAATAAGCTGGGAAGAGCCTCCTATAACCCGCTGGAGTGGTTCCTGTTCTGCATAAACTCTTTTCTAGTTTTCTTTTTAAGAAATATAAACAAAGTTAACAAATGGGAACCTTTTTTTCCCCCAGTTGTGTTTTTAAAGGCTAAGAGGAAGTGGTTTTAATCTTTAAGATCTAAAACTGATCCCACCTCTCTCTTACTTGAGTCTTCATGGTGTATTTCAATTTCTAGCAGCATGTGAGATGGCTAAGGATGTCAACATTGTGCTATGACGTTTCGGGTTCCTTTTTCCCTGCAGTTTTGTTTAGATGAATCTTGGACCTCGGATAGATGTTCTTGCAGAAGTCGTGTTGACAAAGACATCTGTGCAGATCCCAGTTGGGAACAATATTTTAGTTTTGGGAATTGTTCTGAAACAGCTGCCAGCTGACATTACATTATAGAAGCATTTGCAGGGCTGATACACTGCGTGTAGCTTTTAAATTTGCCACTTATGAACTGACAGCTGGGCTGCTTAGAAATTATATTTAATATAATTGTTGTGAGGAACAGCATATCGAGCAGGACTTCCTAGGATACAGATGAGCATTGCTGCCCTACGCAAACAGCCCTAGGTTTGTCCCCAGCAATTCCTTATTTGTATGCTGTTTTGTACAGATAACTCCAAGAATGGAATTACTGTCTTGATGTTTCTTTTCAAAGAATGAATGAGTTAATGATTCAGTACCTTTAGAGAGCAAGAACTATTAATATATCCCTTGGTTTAATTCAGTATAATTTTTTACTTGTGGTCATGTCTCTTTGCAAAGGATTGCTGTTTCAGTATTTTTAAGAAAACAGAGTCCAAATGTCTATAGGTTTTATATTAAAAACAAATACACAATTTTTATTGGTTTGAGATAATTGGCCATATATTAGCTGAGAAAAAGCAAAAAACAAATTTTTTGGTCTTTTTTTTTTAATGGAAGGTATAAACCAAACATACTTTTCAAAATATTATTTAAATACCAGAGGAAAAGAATATTGGTCCTGCTAGAAATGTGATTTAAATATGGTAATTCATGAAAATATGTGTTGGGGCTCTGACCAATTCACACTAATTATTCAGACACAAAGAACACATTGTTTTCTTCAGAGAGGGACCAAGTGAATGAATTGAAACAAAATGCCACTTGTGATAAATCCAGGAAGATTTTTTAATTTGAATATGAGAAAGCATGCTTTCCTGCTGATTAATCATACTATGTTTTAGGCTAAAATAGGCACCTAACACCATTTTAGGTAAAATCTGAAAGTAGCACTTGCAAAGCCTTTTTAGTATCCTGATTTTGATTGGATTTTGTCTACTGATTTAAATGTATTTCCTTTAAGAGCATTTGAAGAAAATATCCCCACATATATTTTGGTTGGTATCATTTGCTGTAAAGTTTTATTTACGGATATTTTATACATTTGATTGGATATACTGTTTTAAATTTTATAATGATAAATTTTGTCATATAACTTTATGTTTAACATCCTCTTGACTAGTAATGTAGCTGTGCTCAGAATTAGATTTCCTCACATGCTTTGCCTTAGTTTAACAGGAAATTATATTACAACTAGATTTGGTAGCATTTTCCTCAAAAATCAATTACAGTTTTGCTTTAACATTCTTATATATACCAAATGCCATTTTTTCTTAAGCTTCATATTCTTCCTGAAACTAAAGTATAAATGATTTGAAAATTAAAAAATAGAATAATTTAAAGAAGTGTATTTTATTAAAATAATGTGCCTTTTTGCTAATTCTGAAGATTTTAGTGAAAGTGCTGATGAGATGCTGATGTTTTGGAAAAGGAGAAAATGGACATTGGATGAGAATTAACTAATCATATTATACTTGCAGTGAGTATTCACTGGCAATCATTACATGCGTTGTGCTAGATAATGAAGATGCAAAGATGCATAGGATACAAATCCTTCAAAGAGAGTGTAGCAAAATAGATTGGATAAATATGGAAATATATTCTCAGGAGTCCGGAGAAGGCAATGGCAGCCCACTCCAGGACTCTTGCCTAGAAAATCCCATGGACAGAAGAGCCTGGTAGGCTACAGTCCATGGGGTCACAAAGAGTCAGACATGACTGAGTGACTTCACTTTCACATTTTACTTTCATGCATTGGAGAAGGAAATGGCAACCCACTCCAGTGTTCTTGCCTGGAGAATCCCAGGGACGGGGGAGCCTGGTGGGCTGCCGTCTATGGGGTCGCACAGAGTCGAAGGAATGCACATTGGGCTTTAGTCACTATGAGAGAGATTAAAGTTCAGTTGCTGAGTTGTGTCCAACTCTTTGCAACCCCATGGACTGCAGCACACCAGGCTTCTCTGTCCATTACCAACTCCCAGAGCTTGCTCAAACTCAAGTTCATCGAGTTGGTGATGCCATCCAACCATCTTATCCTCTCATCCTGCAGGAGGAGAAGGGGATGAGAGATATCTAGTGTAGATTTAAAGAGTGAGTCAAGAGGGACTTCCTGGAAGAGGTGACAGCACTCCTGGGTTCAGAAGGGTAAGTGAGAGCTGGGGAAGGCTGGACAAGAGGTTTTCCTGGCAGTGGAGGTCAGTTTAATCAATGCCCTGATCAATGTCCTGTGGAGACAGAGAAGATGATGCTTGGGAAAAAGATCATGGTTCAGCGTGGCTGGAGGAGACAGTAGAAGAGCAAGCAGAGATAAGACTCGTTACGCTTTAGGTGTTTTACCAGCAAAAGAGTAGTTTTTAGATCATCTCTCAATGTTTTTAGATAGTCTCTCAATGTTGTATTCCGCATAGATGCAATGTCGATTAAAAAAAAAAATGGGGAGAGGAGTAGATCTAGTTACAGATGGCTATGAAGGTTGGAACAGCTCTGGAAACCTCAGGGGCACTGTACCTGTGTTCAAAGTTAAATCTGCACGATGGAAAGATTCCCTTTCCGGATACTCTGCGCCATAGGGAACTTATCTAGTGAGTACTCAGTCGCTAAGTCGTGTCTGATTCTTCGCAACGCCATAGACTATAACTCTCCAGGCTCCTCTGTCTATGGGATTTCCCAGGCAAGAATACTGGAGTGGGTTGCCATATCCCTTTCTATGAGATCTTCCCCACCCATGGATCAAACCCACATCTTCTTCGTCTCCTGCATTGGCAGGCAGATATGAATCCTGGGAAGCCCAACTTGTCTACCCTCTGGGTTAAATTCTTTTGCTTTTTTTCTGTGCATAAGAATTAAGAAAGTTGGTGGAAAAACTTAGCACTTTTTTTATTCTTATGAAACGTATTTTCCCAGAGAATTGAGCTGTGCTTCACTTTGCAAATTTAGAAAAAAAGAATAAAGCTTTTATATGCTCTGAAGGTCCTGCCTTCTCATTACTAGAATGAATGGATCAAAAGATACCCTGTTTGGCTTTGTATTTTTAAGGCTTTCTTACATCATTATCATTTACTTCGCTTGCTTCTCCACGTTTTATCATTCCAAAATACAATAGGGAGAGGAAAAAAAAAAAAAAACCCTCTAAAATACCTCCAAGTTCCTGAATATTCCCATGGAAGTTCTAGTTGAAGAGTTTTACTTTCTGTTTCAGCCTTGTTCATCTCAGGAAACTCTATACAGAACTGAAGGTTTTTTTTTTCTTTTTTTTAATGGACCATTTAGAAAGAACAAAATCCTGTGACAGTAATAAGACTAAGGCAGGTTTTCACAATTGTTTAACACATCTTTTTAAGGCATCTCTAGGAAATGTACAGCTTTAACTTCCAGCTAAGGGCACAGGATAAACACCTACACATGGATGCCCTTACACCCTCCTTCCTCCATTTCCTGGCAGACATACAGATTCTGTTACCGCCCCACTGGTTATTGTTATTTCAGCCATACCAAAAATTTTTGTACTCTCCTGTCAGCTCCGGGAGTCACGCCTTCATCCTTGTTTATACTTTATTGCCACTGAAAAAAAGGATTATTGAAATGGACTTATGGTAAAAATCATGTTGCTGAGCTTTGTAGTTTTCTTGGCTTTTAGGTGATTAACACAAGAGGAAATGAGGTGTAATTTCCTGAATAAACTGAGTAGAAAGATAATCATATGCAGTCTCTCATTTTAGTATTCTAAAATGTGAGAATAACAACCATGGTGGAGGTAATTCCATTGAAGAAAATCCAGTAAAGAAGAATATACTTAGTGTCTACAAATCTATCTTTGAAAATCCAGAAGGAGTGACCCTATACAAGTTGATTGCTGGCAATATTCATAAATAGAATTCTCATGAAATCTATAAACATCAATATTAAAAACTAATAGAGGATCTCAGCTAGGTGTAAACTTATCTGTAAGCGTACTGCATTTAGAAATTAAAGCTGTTGTTTACAGTTTTAGAATCTGTTCAAATATAATTGATGTTTTTATACACAGGTTGGCTTCCCTGATGCCTCAGCAGTAAAAGAACTTAACAAATGGTGCTGGGATAACTGGTCAACCACTTGTAAAAGAATGAAACTAGAACACTCTCTAACACCACACACAAAAATAAACTCAAAATGGATTAAAGATCTAAACCTAAGACCAGAAACTATAAAACTCCTAGAGGAAAACAGGCAAAACACGCTCTGAGATAAATTACAGCAGGATCCTCTATGACCCACCTCCCAGAGTAATGGAAATAAAAGCAAAAATAAACAAATGGGACCTAATTAAACTTAAAAGCTTTTGCACAACGAAGGAAACTATAAGCAAGGTGGAAAGACAGCCTTCAAAATGGGAGAAAATAATAGCAAACAAAGCAACTGACAAAGAATTAATCTCAAAAATATACAAGCAGCTCCTGCAGCTCAATTCCAGAAAAATAAACGACCCAATCAAAAATTGGCCAAAGAACTAAATAGACATTTCTCCAAAGAAGACATACAGATGGCTAACAAACACATGAAAAGATGTTCAACATCACTCATTATCAGAGAAATGCAAATCAAAACCACAATGAGGTACCATTTCATGACAGTCAGAATGGCTGCTATCCAAAAGTCTACAAACAATAAATGCTGGAGAGGGTGTGGAGAAAAGGGAACCCTCTTACACTGTTGGTGGGAATGCAAACTAGTACAGCCACTATGGAGAACAGTGTGGAGATTCCTTAAAAAACTGGAAATACAATTGTCATATGACCCAGCAATCCTACTGCTGGGCATATACACTAAGGAAACCAGAATTGAAAGAGACACATGTACCCCAGTGTTCATCGCAACACTGTTTACAATAGCCAGGACATGGAAGCAACCTAGATGTCCATTGGCAGGTGAATGGATAAGAAAGCTGTGGTGCATATACTCAATGGAGTATTACTCAGCCATTAAAAAGAATGTATTTGAATCAGTTCTAATGAGGTGGATGAAACTGGAGCCTATTAAACAGAGTGAAGTAAGTCAGAAAGAAAAGCACCAATTCAGTATACTAACACATGTATATGGAATTTAGAAAGATGTTAACCATGACCCTACATGCGAGACAGCAAAAGAAGACACAGATGTATAGAACAGTCTTTTGGACTCTGTGGGAGAAAGTGAGGGTGGGATGATTTGAGAGAATGGCACTGAAACATGTATATTATCATATTTGAAACGGATTGCCAGTCTAGGTTCAATGCATGAGACAGAGTGCTCAGGGCTGGTGCACTGGGATGACCCTGAGGGATGGGCTGGGAAGGGATATGGGACTGGGGTTCAGGATGGGGAACACATGTACACCCATGGCTTGTTCATATCAATGTATAGCAAAAACCACTGCAATATTGTGAAGTAATTAGCCTCCAATTAAATAAATACATTAAAAAAAAAAAAAAAAGAATCCACCTGCTAATGCAGGAGACAGGGTTTCAATCCCTGGGTCAGGAAGATTCCTCTGGAGAAGTAAATGGCAGCCCACTCCAGTATTCTTGCCTGGGAAGTCCCATAGACAAGAGACTGGCAGGCTTCAGTTCACGGAGTGGCAAAGAGTCAGACATGACTTAGAGCCTAAACAACAAAGACATAGATTACAAAATCTTATTCAAGTTGTCTTTAAGTGCATACAAATAAAGGAGATACATGGTACTGAGGATTTCCTCACAAGTTTTCCAAACTATTGATACACTCTTAAAAATAAAAACCAGTGTTGTACTTTGAGGATAAATGAAAAGCAGTGTACAACACTGGTTGTACAGGATCTGAATTCAGTGCCGTCTATTTTCTGACTATAAAGTGAAAGTCGCTCAGTCGTGTCTGACTCTTTGTGACCCCATGGGCTATACAGTCCATGGAATTTTCCAGGCCAGAATACTGGAGTGGGTAGCCGTTCCCTTCTCCAGGGGATCTTCCCAACCCAGGGATTGAACCTGGGTCTCCAGCATTACAGATGGATTCTTTACCAGCTAAGCCACAAAAATTTGCTTAAAAAGTAAGTTCAAAGCTACACTATTAAAAGGACATATGCAATCATAATTGTTTTATTTTTATTTAGTTAAATAGTTGCCCAAATAGCAGGAAAAAAAAAATCTGTTGATTTTTGAAAAAGCATCCCTTTTGCTTACTGAATCACTTTTGTTATCCTAAAAATAATTTTTGTAGTGTTATCAGCCCACTTTTTCTTTTTTAACCTTCACACTATAATTCAAATATTATTTCAGTGCATAGTGGTTGTATAGGAACCACCAGGATGAAACATGTTTATGATTAATTCAAAAGTTTTAATGAGAAACTGCAAATCTTATATAAAAACATGTAAGATATTTTTGTTTCTTCTGATTTTTTTTTCCTGTCACCACCTGATTATATCCTTTGGTGATTTTTAATTTTATAGCTATTAGCACCTTCTAGCCTATCCTATAGATTATTGCAGATAGATTAGAATAAATCCATACAGGTGTTTTGAGTCAGACAACTTCAGGCCTAAGATTTTGCTATGTCTACTCTTAGTAATTATGAACAAGATAATTTAATTTCTCTAAACTTTCTTTGTCTAAACATTCTTCTTATTTGTATAATATATTAATTATTATATCACAGAATTCTTGAGAGGATTAAATAAGAATAAACAGTATAGTTATTGCTATGTTACTTTTTAATGTTTAAGTTGAAATGTGTAATTAATATTTTATAACTTTTATTATAGAGCAGTGTTTGTGTTTATCTATAATGTTAAATTTTTACTTTACTTAGTATAATAGCAACACATTGTATTTCCGAGCATCCTGATTATGCTAGAAACATGTCTGTGTTTTTGTGAAGAAAACACATGAAAATATATTTTAAAATTCACAGTGGAGGAATATATAGAAAGGCAGTGGTCATCAAAACAGTTAATAAGCCCTAGTGAGTATGCCTGGAGAAGGCAATGGCACCCCACTCCAGTACTCTTGCCTGGAAAATCCCATGGATGGAGGAGCCTGGTGGGCTGCAATCCATGGGGTTGCTAAGAGTCAGACACGACTTCACTTTCACTTTTCACTTTGATGCTTTGGAGAAGGAAATGGCAACCCACTCCAGTGTTCTTGCTTGGAGAATCCCAGGGATGGGGAAGCTTGGTGGGCTGCCGTCTATGGAGTCGCACAGAGTCGGACACGACTGAAGCGGCTTAGCAGCAGCAGCAACAGCAGCAGTGAGTATGCCCTTGGATGCTGTTTTATAAAAGCACTCCTAGAGGTCTGGGGCATGTCTTGAAACACTGAGACATCAAAGGTAAATGAAATGCACATGATTTTAAAGTAAAGGTGATTACTGGTGAAACCTTACCACCAGAGGAATGCTGAAAGAAAAGCCAGGAGGCTCATTAAGACAGAGTAAGCATTGCTTAACATGTTTTTGCACAAACGTAGCCAAGAAAACAGTTTTTTGGGGGATCTTATTCCAAATGCCGATTATAAAATTATTTATATTAATGAGACGCTATGGAACATGAGCACAATTAAGAAACGACAGGAAGGAGAAGAAATGCACTTCCTAAGGAAAAGGTTGAAACTACTAGGGCATTTCAGTAAATTGAAAGTGGAAAATGTGATGTCTGTTGCTGCTGCTGCTGCTAAGTCACTTCAGTCGTGATGCGTGTTATTTTTTCTCTAAATATGGCTAGTGATAAAGAACCTGCCTGCCAATGCAGGAGCCATATGAGACATGGGTTTGATCCCTGGGTCGAAAAGATCCTCTGGAGGAGGGCATGACAACCCACTCCAGCCTGGAGAATCTCATGGACAGAGGAGCCTGGTGGGCAACAGCCTACAGGGTCACAAAGAACTGGACAGGACAGAAGCCGCTTAGCAAGCACACACAGTTGAAGGTGATAAATTAACTGAAGTACTGTATGTAAAATGCTTAGGTCATGTCCTGGTATGAATGAGTACTCAGTGAAGATGAGAAATGTTACTGCTCCTCCTACTCCTTTGTTATCTTCTACTTCTGTTATTACTGTGATGTTTGATTGCTCAGATAAGGAGGGAAAGTGTGTCTTATTTTATTGACTGCTCACTGTGTACTAGATTGTGTGTTAAATGCTTTTTATGCATTAGCTCATGTAATATACACAGCAATCATGTGAGGTCGGGTCCCTCATTGTCTCCTTTGAATATAGATAGAACAAACTGAAACTTGGTCTGAATTGCCCAAGATGAGAGCTAACATTTGAACCCAGGCAAACCGGCTATTAACCACCATTGGGATCTGACTTCACGATCTGACTTCATGCTTTCTCGTAGTGAGGGATTTCAAATGAGAGAGACAGCCGGTCTGTTTTATTCACTCCTAAATTGACAGTGCTTAGATGCCTGCCTGGTACATATTAAGCATGAAGTGAAGTGAAGTGAAGTCACTCAGTCGTGTCCGACTCTTTGCAACCCCACAGACTGTAGCCTACCAGGCTCCTCTGTCCATGGGATTTTCCAGGCAATAGTACTGGAGTGGATTGCCATTGCCTTCTCCAGGGGATCTTCCCAACCCAAGGCTCGAACCTGAATCTCCTGCATTGTAGACAGACACTTTACCATCTGAGCCATAAGCATAATAAATATTAATTAATAATAATTTAATAGATATTTGTTGAAGGAGTACCTTTTCAGGGATAATTAGGCTGAAATGCTCATTTAGAATAATGGGTGAGTTATTTTTCTTTAGGAGGAATTGGTGATTTTCTGAAGAAAATCAGGCATTTCTGAGACTATTAACCATAACAGAGTCCTGAAAGTGAAGGACGGCATCTGTCAAGGCAACTGACTTGAAGTAGAGGAAAAAATCGCAGGCTTTGGCCAAGGCAAATTCATCCTTGTGGTGAAGTTCAATCCTATAATGCTGAGTTCCCAGAAGTCAAGAAAATACTGAGATTAAGTTTGGGGAGATCACAAAATATCACTAACTGGACAGTGGTGACAGCCCTGTTAGAGAATGCAATAGGCCAGAAAAACATTGAAACCTGGCAGGAATGAAAATCAGGACAGGGGATGAATCTGTGGCTTCTTGAAGAGAATCAGCCCAGCAGAGATGGTGTCAATCTTTAGTTCTTTTATCCTAAGAACACCCTGTACTTATTTCTGTGTTTTTGTAGTTTTGCCCTTAAATGCCTAGTAAAATTCTCTGAAAAATTTCGACATTGGCTTAGCTCAACTCAGTAGAGAAGCGTCTCAGCCACACCTAGACAAATGTGGTTTGGAGCCTTGGAATGTTCCAGAGGGAGAGGGCGGCAGCTATTGAGTTGGGCAACAGGGTGGAGTGAGGGGCTGCAGGGCGGAGACTTAGGATCAAGGTGGGGGTAGTTGAGGTTGGGTAAATGCCCATGACCTCCCTCCAGGGTATTCTCCAGCCATGAGGCCCTGTGGTCACGGGACATAGATTTTTCTCTGGGCTAAGTCAACCCAAATGTAGAGCACTGCATTTTGTTGCACCCTGAGAAATGCTTTTAAAGTTTCTCTGGATCTGTTTGAAGGTCACCAGGATATGAGGAGGAGTCTGGGACTGTTTTGTTAACTCCCCTTTTCCACTTGTCTGATCTTTATGCTGATTCAAATGATTGCACAAACTCCTCACAGAACATTTTGGCTGTTTACACAAAGAATTGTTTTGACAGAAAACCTCCTAATACTGCAAAAGGGTCTTTGCTGGTTCAAAACAAGGGTGTTCATGCAGTGTTTTTATCACGTGTGCCAAAGTGTACTGCGGTTCAGGGCTGATGCTTGCCCTCGGAATTCCCAGAGTTCTTTGCTGCAGAGGATAGGATTGGGGAGGGGTGCCCAGAGGAGCGCTGGGAACAGGACAGCTTTGCTCGTGGAAAGTTGCCGGGGCTATGCTTAATGTATTATACACCTAGCAGAGCTGTATGCTTGTTTGTTTTCTCTTTTGTAGAAGATCTGTGTAAAACTTAGAGGTAATATGGATCTAACATGGAATTCTACTTGGGGAGAATTCTTTAATCCAGTGTTTTTCAATACTTACAGTGATTCTGGAATTGATCCCAAAAGTTTATTTAAAAAAGATCATAATGTAAACAATGTATCAAATTTGTTCTTTCATTAAACATTACTTCTTTGGTATTACAAAGATCTATTTCCACTACAAAATGGGATTAGGTGGGGGTGGGGGTGCCATTGTGGTATTTTGTACTGCCTTAAATGATCTGGAGTCAGGAGAGGTTTGAGAGTCAATCCTTGGAACAAACTTGCAATTCTTATGAGGCTATATGATAAAAGATCCAGAGAGTTGTTTGTTTCTTTTAATCATGGAACCAGGTATCCATATTCTTCAAATTTCAGACCTATCTGTGGGTAGCCAAGGAAAAGCAGGTGGTAGAACATTTAACCTACAGCTTTTCTTACTGAAGATAAACATACCCCAATAAATAGCTGGTTTGCACAGTTAAACACACTTATGATTGCAGATGTCTATAGTTGCTTACGGCAGCCAGTGAACTCAGTGAAAAGAATATTCTTACCAATGGTCTGAAGAATGAGTGGCATTTTCTGGGACAGTTGCTAGAATAGCTGCAATATAAATAAAGATTTTCTCTAACGTGTTTGTGTGTGTGTGTGTGTGTGTGTGTGTATGCACGTGCATGGGTGCGTGGGCACACAAGCTAATTGCTGTTCCATTTCTTCCAGAATGCTCAGCTAAATACATATGGGATTTAGACTTCTTGCTGTGAATTTGTGTCTTACAGTGGATATGGAAATACGAGTTAATGTAATTAGTTCAACTTTTCCAGGGAATCAACAGCAAAACTTCTGTTTCCTTGAACTGTAAGATTTCCTTCAAGGTAAAATTCGAGTTCGTGAGATTTTATAATCTCTCATTCAGTCATATAAAATATGGGGCATTTTAATTGAGAGCAAAGCTCAGCATGTTGATTCTCTTGATATAGGCACAAGCACTCAATGCAGATTTACTCCTGAAAGTTTTGGTAACTGTTTCCCTTTTGACAACAACAAAAAAATCTTAGCATTTATTTGGAGCTTGTTGTTCCAATGTACTCCACAAAGTTAGATGGTAATCAGTGGTCGAGATTATGAGTCCAAAATATGGTCCATAATTGATCCTTCCCCATTTCTTATTTTCAAGTCTTATTTGCCCTATGGTTCTGGGAGAGTGCAAAAGGAACTAGAAGGGGGGAAAAATAGGTTATGTGGGAGGGATTTAGGATTACAGAGTAAGAGATCTTTTCCTTTTGTGGTAAAATGAGTTTTGCTAACTTCAGAGGATTATTTTGAAACTAATAAGAAAAACGTGTATCAAGATTGAAAAATCTTTGTAGAAACTAGATTATATTCTCCTGCTTGACTGTGGTGAAATGTATACAAAACTGTAATGTCTGGTTTCTCAACCAACATTGTGCTAGTTGGTCTAGTTTCCTCAAAATAACAAAAGATTTTTAAAAATTTAAAAAACAGATTTTCCTTCAAGAGGAAACAAAACATCAGTAAATGTGAATCGTTGTGACAGAATCACTCCTGAGCGTGTCTAGTTATAACAACCACAATATATTGGGTTTTTTTTTTTCATTTAATTTCACAATTTCTCAGATTCCTGATTATGACATTAATCTCTTGGCTGCTGCTGCTGCTGCTAAATCGCTTCAGTCGTGTCCGACTCTGTGCGACCCCATAGACGGCAGCCTACCAGGCTCCTCCGTCCCTGGGGTTCTCCAGGCAAGAACACTGGAGTGGGGTGCCATTTCCTTCTCCAATGCATGAAAGGGAAAAGTGAAAGTGAAGTCACTCAGCCGTGTCCGACCGTTAGTGACCCCCTGGACTGCAGCCTACCAGGCTCCTCCATCCATGTGATTTTCCAGGCAAGAGTACTGGAGTGGGGTGCCATTGCCTTCTCAGAATCTTTTGGCAGATGGAAGCATTTCTGCCTCTTAATAACTGTTCACTGTTGTCAGGTTAAATATTATCTTTTGGCTAGGTTACAGTTGTGAAAGTTGAATTTCTCATCAGTGATATTACATTGCAGGTTCTTAAGAAATGTCATACAAAACATTTCATCTTTTGTTAATTAAATTAACATTAGCTATAGGTTGCCTAATTGAAACCTAGAAAACAGATGATTTAATTTATATTGCAAATTCAGGGATGTGCTACTACTACTACTAAGTCGCTTCAGTCGTGTCCAACTCTGTGCAAACCCATAGACAGAAGCCCATCAGGCTCCCCCGACCCTGGGATTCTCCAGGCAAGAACACTGGAGTGGGTTGCCATTTCCTTCTCCAATGCATCAAAGTGAAAAGTGAAAGTGAAATCGTTTAGTCATGTCCGACTCTTAGCGACCCCATGGACTGTAGCCCACCAGGCTCCTCCATCCATGGGATTTTCCAGGCAAGATTACAGGGATGTGCAAATGACCTCAAAAGTTCTCTATGAAGAACTATATAAAAGTTCTTTATATCCCACTGAATACAAAAAGATTGAATTCTGTGGAGAGAAAATGAGAATAGCAATATTCTGGTTAAAACTCTTTAATTTTTAGATGACCAAAATATGGCAGGGGGCTTCCCTAGTGGCTCAGATGGTAAACAATATGTCTGCTTTGTGGGAAACCGGGGTTCGATCCAGGGGTCTGGAAGATCCTCTGGAGAAAGGAATGGCAACCCACTCCTGTATTCTTGCCTGGAGAATTCCACGGACAGAGGAGCCTGGCGAGCTATAATCCATGGGGTTGCAAAGAGTTGGACACAACTGAGTGACTAATGCACACACACAAAGTAAGGCAGAGAAAGAGGGAGATTAAATGATTTTTCCAATCCGTGCAGATAAGTAGCATCAGCACTGGGACTACATCAAGCTTTCCTGGATTATCATTATTTCTATATATTGTATTCAAATGCAACTCTCTAGTTTGCTCTTTGCCCACAAAATTCATCCTCCATTTCTTTCAGGGTTATATAGTGTTTAGTTGGGCACATGGCCGCCTGAAGAGCAATGATTTTTTTTTTTTTTCTTACCTACCTATTTGTCCAGGTATGACCATGTGACTAGGTTTATGCCAATTATAGAAGTGATATTTGCAGTGCCTACATCATTGCCTAGAAATACTGCTTCCCATCCAAGGGGGTTAGGATGGAGGGCTGATAACCCAGCTTCAACGAGGAATTCAAAGACAATGCCATAGCAGAGAATAAAGTCAAAGGGAGCTGGGTCACTAGGTAACTTCATGGAGCAAAATCACTCACTCCCCCTTAATTTCTGTCTCCCTCTTTTATAGTGGTTAAAATACATTCTATAAAACATTGATATGTTTTCCTTCCTCTTCCTTGGTCTTCAGCAGGGGTTAACATCAGTGGAAGAATATGTGCTCCTTAACCTAATGCCAGGTACCTTGGGATGGGAGGAGCTTAAAGCAGCCTCAGGTAACATTGCTGTAGCAGATATTACCTGAATCAACCTTGCTTTTTTGGGAAGATGCATTGGAGAATATATGTATGGATAAGTGAAGATACCTAGAATGGGGTTGAGCAAGAAAGAATTTGGCAAAGGAATAAAAATGTCAGAAATACCACTTAGTAAATTAGAAATTTTGTATTTCCTACAAAATATCAACATTAGATATCAATATTAGATATGTTTAAATATAAATACTTGGAAAATATCACATGACCATCACTTACACTTTTCATCAGACTTGACATTTTATTATTCATGGTCTTATATAAAAACTGAAGACTGGAATTATATTATTTTCCCACTTTAAAAATGTTTATGAATTTTGATTTACATTTTAAATTAAAGAATTTTTAAAAATACACATCTAGAATGTTATCTTTATAAATGCTCTTTCCCACTTTTTAGATTTTTAAAAAATGTATATAATTTTTGAAAAAGGAATAAACATTAAAAAACTTTGCAAGTTGCACACTGCATAAATAAATGCCAGGTTAAGTCAAGTTTAAGTAGAATAATTTTGGAGGGAATGATGGAATTCCTAAAGAAAAATCTTTGGATAACTACAGTGCTCAATTCTAGGCAAACGCCTATAATATATAACGTGCTCATTGGCATTTGGATCATTTAATCCATCAATGAGCTAGCCTGACCTGCAATATTTAATTGAAGCTAGAGTGGAAAGTCTTTCTGATTTATTAATCTCACTGCATAGTTTTCACAGCTCAATTTGTTTTTATTGCTCAAGCAAATTTTTTTGAGTTTTTTTTTCCTGCTAATATTTTTCAGTTTCAAATCACCCTGTCCTCTTTGGCATATTAGCAAGGACTATCAAATGAACTCTGGCTTTTTCTGAGTGTCATGCTATTTTGAAATAGCTCTCAATAGGTATTTTAATTTTCTTTGAGAATTGACGGCAAACTTGAGTCACAGCGTGGGGAAGCTAGAACATCAGGATTCTCTCCAACATATGTAGAGAATGATTCCTTTGTATCATATTGTCTTCTAAACTTCTTTAGTTTTCATTGATGCCACTGTCTTTGGTATACTGACCAGTCTTTAGGCAGGCGAGAATTCTACTACTGAACCACCCATGCAACCCTGACCAGTCTTTAAAGTCAGCGAGCTCTTCTTATCTCTGCCGATAGTATCAGCCAGAGAATCATTGCAGAATCTGGGGATCCAAATTTCTTAGTCACCTGTAAAGAAAAATACTTCATTTAGAGGAATAAAACAATACAAGGACAACTAATTAGAACTCTGAGAATTGCAACTTTGCAGAACACCATTAAGAAGAAAATGCAAAGTATAGGCCTGATTACACTACAGATTTTTAGGCTCTCATTAGCATCAACGACCTATGAAATATTGCATGGGTAGCATAGTGCTGGGCTTATGAAATGCATTCAGCTGAGGTTTGCTGTTTAAAATGCAAGTTCTTATTTATCCAGAACATCTAGATGCCATGTTTCATGAATTCAGGCAGTCTATGGGTTTCGTATCTCTATGTATGAATATATATATATATCAAATTATTCTATTATTAAATTTGAAATGCCCTTTATAGACTAGGACACTTTACCAGGTGCTTGTATTTTAACAAATATAGATATTTAGTGATTTATATACAAAACCTGTTTGTGTATAACTTTCTTGAAATTTTTTTTTTCCATTCAGCTATTTTAGTATTGCATGGGGGAGGTCTATGGGCTTCCTAGGTAGCTCAGGCAGAAAGGAATATGCCTGCAGTGTGGGAGACCCTGATTCAATTTCTGGGTCGGGAAGATCTTCTGGAGAAGGGATAGGTTGGGCTTTCCTGGTGGCTCAGTCAGTAAAGAATCCGCCTGCAATGTGGGAGACCTGGGTTCGATCCCTGGGTTGGGAAGATCCTCTAGAGGAGGGCATGGCAACCCACTCCACTAGTCTTGCCTGGAGAAACCCCATGGACAGAGGAGCCTGGCAGGCTGTAGTCCAGGGGGTGGCAAAGAGTTGGACACAGCTGAGAGAATAAGTCTGTAAGGTCCTGAAAAGACTGTAGCTGCAATGAAAGTAGTTTTGATACCATGTTATTTTTAAGCACCAAAGGACACTCACTCAATTGAGATCAAACATTGTCTTTTGCCTTAAAGAGACTATAACCAAATTGTGCATTTATTGAATTATGACTTTCTACCTTCGAAAAGATATTTAGGGCAGAGCAGTCAGACTGGTCTGTGGATGCAGGTGAGGGAGAGGATGAAGGACAGAACAAATAGAAGTGGACACAGAGCAAGTGAGGAAACAGTTTAGAAGCTGAAGTGTGCTCTAGAAATTCAGAGATTGAAGCCAGCACATCTTGTCGAAGAAATTAGAGCATCTGCGTGGTTGAGTTGCCAAGTGAAGGATCACCCTTGAAGGATATCTGTTGCCCAGACAAAGAAGGCACATGGAACCAGTAGAAGTGTATAAAAAGGGCAGGGGCAGGGGGTGACTAATGCCGTTAAGTGCAGTAAGCAGGCAGTGCCTATTTTGTGGGAAGGGAGAGCATTATCAGAGGTATACTTCTGGGAAATCAGAAGGCATATTTGACAAGAATTAGTTCAGAATTGTGGACTATCATGTAGACATAGGGGTAAGATGAGGGACTCAGGAGATGAACCACTCCATGACCGTATTGTAGAAGGCCTTGCATTTCCCCTGAGGAGGTTATACTTCCTTCAGTAGGAAGGTGAGAATCCACTGAACACATCATATTGCAAACATGCTGTGAAAGTGTGTTTAGAAGGATTACTTTAGCTGTGTTCTCTAAGATGGGTTTAAATATGAAGGAAGTGATGGTGGGACCCCAGTTTGGAACCTTCTGTGGGTAATAGAGATAACATGTAGACAGTGGAAGACTGTGGCTGACCTACTTGTGATTTTCATTGGTGGTAAATTGATTTAGGAAACTTGACCATAATGAATGTTTAGAAACCCTTGATCTAGGAAATTTTTTCTTTCCTTCTATTGTGCAATTGAAAAATAAAAATTTTCCTATGCGGGGGGGGTCGGTTTGAAACAAATTCTCAGTTGGTATGACTCATGTGACATTATTCTGGAACAGTAGAAGCATTTGGGCTTCCCTAGTGGCTCAGATGGTAGAGACTCCACCTGCAGTGCAGGAGACCCAGGTTCATTCCCTGGGTTGGGAAGATCCCCTGGAGAGGGTAATTGCAACCCATTCCAGTATTCTTGTCTTTGTATCTATTTCTTTGTATCTATTACAGGACAGGCCAACTTGAATAATGATGTTTTAAAATTCTTTCCTATTTTTAAAAAAATTCTTTCCTATTTGAAATCAGTGAGAAAAGTACTGTCAATTACATTTACTCTTAAAAACACATTACTGGAATTTCCCTGGCGGTCAAGTGGTTAAGACTTCACCTTCCAATGCAAGGCTTGTGGTTTCCATCCCCGGTTAGGAAGCTAAGAGCCCCAAAACACCACAACATTTAAAAAAAAAAACATTATGAATATTAGTAATGTCATATGTAGTGTGTTAGGCAGAAGGGATCTTTTTGAATTCTCTGTAAAATAAAGCTGTGAAGTGATGGGACCGGTCCCATCACTTTGTGGCAAATAGATGGGAAAACAATGGAAACAGTGAGAGACTATTTTTGGGAGCTCCAGAATCACTGCAGATGGTGACTATAGCCATGAAATTAAAAGATGCTTGCTCCTTGGAAGAAAACCTATGACCAAGCTAGACAGCATATTAAAAAGGAGAGACATTACTTTGCCAACAAAGGTCTGTCTAGTCAAAGCTATGGTTTTTCCAGTGGTCATGTATGGATGTGAGAGTTGGACTATAAAGAAAGCTGACTGCTGAAGAATCGATGCTTTGAACTGTGATGTTGGAGAAGACTCTTGAGAGTCCCTTGGACTGCAAGGAGATCAAGTTAGTCCATCCTAAAGGAGATCAGTCCTGAATATTCATTGGAAGGACTGATGCTGAAGATTAAACTCTAATACTTTGGCCACCTGATGTGAAGAACTGTCTCCTTGGAAAAGACCCTGATGCTGGGATAGATTGAAGGCAGGAGGAGAAGGGGACAAAAGAGGATGAGATAGTTGGATGGCATCACCAACTCAATGGACATGAGTTTTGGCAAGCTTTGGGAGTTGGTGATGGACAGGGAAGCCTGGCGTGCTACAGTCTATGGGGTCGCAAAGAGTCAGACACAACTAAGCGACTGAACTGAACTGAATTGATCAAATAAAACATCCAAAGCTTTTCATAAATTGTCTTTTGACTTCTTTTGCTTGAACTCATTCTCTGTCTAGACCTTATGCCCCAGTCATCTTAACACTATATTTATACTTTAATGCTTCTCCCCCTTATTTCAAACTGTTGTTACCCCTGAAATGTTCTTTGTCATCTCAATTTCTGTTTCTTTTAGGATCGTTTAAAATACAATAGCTAGATAATTTTTAAAATAGCCTCATGTATTTACAGTTCTTAGAAGTTTTCAAAACATTTTCCTATTATCTCAAAAATTTAATTTTTATAATTAAAAAATTTTAGACTTTAATTTTTATAATAATCTTATAAGATTTTGAATATTATGTTTACAGAAGAATAATTTAAAGTGAAGTTCTGCTCAAATGAGCTTTGAACTTTAAGTCTTATCAAGAATTGTTTCCTCAACCCCTCCACCGCACAACCGGCGTCTTAGATACCTCCCACTTCTCTTGCCTCTGAATGAACTCTGTGTATAAGATGTACATTTCCTTCAAGAATGGAGTCTTGTGATTTTCCCCCCAGTGTGTCCTTTACATTGTGAGCCTTTTTAACCCCTACAGCTGAGGCTAATTACAAAACTAGTGTGACTGAAGTAGTAACTGTGAAGTAACTTTGTAATTTTGTGAAATAGCTATTATATTTGCTGATATCAACTATATGGTGGCAAAGTTTCTAACAGAGTTTTTCTACTTTTCCACAACTTGTTTTAACATTACAAAGCTGCTCTCAGTTGCTTGAAAAGGCAGATGTGACAGAAAAAACTTAAAGATCTATTATATTATTGATAAGTGGAAAAAGGTTAAAGAACTTTAGTGGTCAATTAAAGGGCTAAATGAAATGATAAATTTCTCAGTTATTAAAACTGCAATTAAATGTAGATAACTTCACTATTATGTTGTGGAGGGCATTGTAGTTAGTAGTTTTAAATTTGATATATCTTATTATTATACAGAGTCCATATTTAACTATTTACCCTCTACAAATTATCAATGTTGTCTTTCTGATGTAACTGAAAGAATACTTAGCTTAGCTTAACTTAATGTTCCAGTTATTTCTTCATACAATTGTGCTGGTAAACATCTATTTTGGAAAGCTTTTGACTGCTGATTCCAGCTCAAGTTCATATATAAAATTCAACATATTTCAATTAAAGTTGCTTTTGAGTAATTTCTACGTGAATAGTTAAGTGAACAGTGGACTTTTGATGGATTCCTCATTATGGACCTCTGGCTAGTACTGAAGCAATTTGAATGTTTATAATAAAATTCAGGGTAATACAAATTCAGATTTGCTTGCTTTTCATCATAAGATCTTAAAATTTTCATTTACATTTATTTTTGCTACAACTTTACATATTAGACATCAATTCATTATTCTGCAGTAGGAATGTTCACCTGAATATAGCAATAAGGACTAAGGGATCCGAGAATTTATATCCTTTAATCAAAGAGAACAAGAAGTCCAGAAGGTCAATATCAGGACTTTGTTTAGGCTGATAATGGAAGGATGGAGGAAGAGCTTAGTCAGGCTTTGGAGAAATCAGATAGCCAGCCAGCAGATCTAGGACTAAAACCCAGTTCTGTCTGACTCCAAAGTCAGGCAGCAGAACAACAGGCAGCTGTTGTCCTGCTTCCGTGAATAGACGTCATGAAGGCGTGTGGTAGAGGTGAGTCAATGAATTGGATATAATAGTGTGACAGGCTTATAAAACCAAATATCAAATTCTGCACTGGATTCAAAGATACTGCTGTGATCAAATAGATGAGTTGTGGATAAATAGGAACATATGTAAAAAACATTTGCTTAATGTAAATTCAATATTAGTCAACACTCTGACAAAGCCAGCCAAGACCCCTTGACTAGTGTTAAAAGAAGCACAAAATGAAGAACAAATAAGATGAGAGTCCTATTTTATATTGTTTGCTTGGACTTGAGTCATGGTTTCTTTGTTCATCTTATACTTCAAGTTAAAGAACACTTATTTAGAAAATAAAAGCAGAAGTTAAAAATGCTTGGCTTATAAGGAATGATTAAAAAACGTGGAAGGTGTTTGTTTAGTCACTGTTAGAAAGCCTAGCTGGTCATGATAGATGTCCTCAAAATTTGACCTTCTTCTTTTCAATATATCGATATATTTTGTTAAGATTTAAAATCCACAGCATGAAACTCAAAACTCAAAAGTATCATGTTCTACCTGTTATTACTTCTCTATAAGTCACTGTATGTCCTACATGAGTATATAATGGTTTATCTCAAAAGGCTAGTCTTTTACTATGAGGAAGAAGAAATGAATGCTGAGAATTCACTTTTGTCACTTTTCCCCCCCTCTGGAATATTGCAATAGTTTAAATAGTGCTCCCTAAGATCAATATTTTGATCTCTCTTTTCCTATGATATTTTTTCTTTCTTCTAAAAAAGTATTTTTTCTTTTTCCTAGACTTGAAAACAATCATAGGAATCAAGAGAAGATAGTGAAAATCAAAACTCAGTTCAATTCTCTGGCCTCAAATTCTATATACATCTCCATCATCCAGCTTCTCCCTCTACAAACAAGTCAGTGTTGCAGAAGCTCATCTTTATTTAGATCAGTGATGCTCAAATGTTTGAAGCTTTAAAAATTTCCAGTAACTTGTCTATTGTGAGTTATATCTCTGTATTTACTATACTAGAAATGAAAAGTGAATTAAAATATTTACCTAATAGTTCATTTAAAAATAGAAAACCCATTTTAGGTTTAGATAAATGCCATTTTATGAAAAAAATAATATATTCCTGAAGACAAAACAGTAAGAAGAGTGGCAATATATTTTCCATGTTTGTACATTTCTCCAATTCAGCTTAATGGAAGATGGCTATATTCATCCATATGCTTCAGCATCCCATCTCTTATGTTATATTACACATCAGTCCAGGTAGAACAGTGGTTAAGAATCTGCCTGCCCCTGCTGGAGATGCAGGAGACATGGGTTCAACCCCTGGGTCAGGAAGATCCCTGGAGGAAATGACAGACTACTCTAGTATTCTTGTTTGGGAAATCCCATGGACAGAGTGGCCTGGCAGAGTACAGTTCATGGGGTTGCAAAGAGTTGGATGCAACTGAGCATGCACACAACCCCTAGAAAATTCCACCATAGACTCATGATAGAATGAAATGGACAAATACATTTGCCCTTTGAACAACACAGATTTAAAGAGCACAGGTCCACTTATGCGTGGATTTTAAAAAATAAATATATTGGAGATTTTTGGCAATTTGAAAAAACTGACATATTAACCATGCAGCCTGGAAATGTTGAAAAACATTAAGAAAAAGGTATGTCATACATATAAGATACAAAATATGTGTTAATCAATTATGCTTTTGGTAAGGCTTCCAGTCAACAGTAGGCTGTTCCTAGTTAAATTTTTGAAGGTTCAAGAGTCATGTGAGAATTTTCAGCTGAGTGGGTGTCAGTGCCCCTAAACTTCCTATTGTTCAAGTATCAACTGAAATGTCTCAGTGATATTATGAAAATAGTTTTGACCTCTGGCCCCTTGAAAAGGTTCTCAGGAACACCTATGGGTCCCCAGAACACAATGCTCTGAAGAGAACTGGATATTCGGTATATTTTTTAATCTTCTAATTATGTCTCTGGTGGTTAAAGATAATGTGGTCATTGTACTCTGGATCATTGGCATTCAGTGATACTCTTATCAGAGAAACTAATGATTAAAACTTGGGCTTTATCTAAGCAAGAGTTTGGCTCAAGAGTGAAGAGGCTAAATATAAACAGTGTATGTGTGGGCATATGCCTGCTTACAGGTGCCTACTTTACATTTTAAATATGTTCCTTGTACAAGGAATGTGTTCCTTGTAGATCAGTAGAGAATGAAGTAATACGGATCACTCAAAAAAATAGCAATGGTATCAAAGACAGTATTTGCCCCTGTCTTGAACGTAAAAGTGTTAAGACTTATTCAGGTTATTTGACACAAAAGTAAAAATAAAATAGATTTTTTTTTTTTTTTGGCTTGAAATAGGATGGACAGTTTTTTACAATTACATAGACAACATCAGCAGGATGTAAGTCATTTAAAGATGACATTAGTCCTGAGCCAGCTAAAATAGGGAAGGAAACAAGATCTTGAGTTATCTACACAGCCCACATTCTGTCACCTATAACTGTTTAATTTCACTTTGAGATGCAGTCCTGGGGAGAAGAACACACATCATTCTGCTTCTAGCAGTGCAACATGCTTTGCTGTCCATCTGTGGGGAAATATTAATGGATTTGCCATAATTAAAGCATTTGCTATTGGAAGAGCTTTCCTTTCATATTTTCATTTTATTTGAGATTTTAAAAATAAACTAGCAACTGAGTTGTCAGCTTTGCCAAGAGAATGATAAGCAAGTATCATTAAATAAAGATTTATCTGACTGAAGGTGATATGAATTTTGCTCCCTGAGAATTCTGGGAGTAATAAAATTACTGGGAAATCATTCACCTGTGTATGGGATTGGGCATAAATGATATATTTTATTTTTAGGCCAAGTCCTTTTTTTAAAAAAATTATTTTGGTTACTGATCTCCATCCAGCAGGGTGTTGGGCAGCCTTCAAAATTATGATTAAAAAAAAAATGCTCAGGAGTAGATTCCCTACAGCAGGGTGCAATGGACTGGGGTGAATTAGACATATTATTAGATTGGTTTCTAAGAGACGGCAAAGTAGCCTGAGGAGACTAGAAGAGGAGCAGGCCGAGTGACAATGTTATAACCAGAGCAAGGCAGCAGGCCACAGGCAAACAGTCCCCATCAGGGAGGTTCAATATGGATACAGATGACACGTCACAGCAGACAGATGGAACAGAGACACAGCCCATTCCTGCACAGAGGGAGATGGCCAAGCAACGGGCATCTGAGAAATGGGTCTCACAGCAGGCGTTTGGGATGGGTTTGGCCATACCTGGGATGGAGGGGTGGCAGTAGTGTTAGTCGCCCAGTCGTGTCCGACTCTTCATGATCCCATGGACTGTGGCCCACCAGGCTCCTCTGTCCATGGGATTCTCCAGGCAGAAATCTGGAGTGGATTGCCATTCCCTTCTCCAAAGGGTCTTCCCGACCCAAGGATCGAACCTGGATGTCCTGCATTACAGGGAGATTCTTTACCGTCTGAGCTACAGGCAAGACCCAGGGTAGAGGGGGAGGGGGAGTAAAATCAACAAAAAGCTCAGTTATTAAAAGTGCCATTAAAGAGAGACACCTGCTGCAAATCAGGCACAATTCTGTATCAGCAGAGCATGTAGAGCAAGAGTGGTGGTTTTGATGGTGCCAACAGGCATTCTTTGGAGGCCATCTCCAAATGAATTTCGGCTGTGTGTGTGTTGATTACAGAGTTTCAACTAATTTGATACAAATTTTCTCTTTTGAGTTTAGCCTGTGGTTTGATTTTACATTCTACAGGATTTAGTTGAGAAAAAAAAAATACCATTTACCTCTTGGAAACATTTTTATGATAATACAATAGAGACCCATTTTTGGTTTTTTTTTGGAAGATGGTTCAGTTCAGTGCTAGTGTTCATTTTTCTTTTATGTTAGGATTTATTTATAAAATGCTTAAGAGCCCTTTGAAATCTTTTGGAAGTAGTATACTCCCTCTTTTTTGGGTACACTCTTTAAAATTATACAGTGACAAACTCTGTTGATTCTTTTCATTGTCAGTTACTTTTATTTCTCCTAATGCCCATGACACTCCTGTTATTAATTGTGCATTTAGGGTCATGCATTAACTCATTCAAGCCACTTGGGCTCCTCCCAATATATGGGTGTTCGATTCATTAAATGACGCATTAATTGTTTTCAAATCACTAGGGCCTCACTTAATAACTTGCTGGAACCTGCAATTAAGTAGTGTCCCAGTGCCCCCAAAATGTATCCTCATTTAATGTCTCAGTCACTCTTGAAAAGGGAATTTGTTAAGTGACCACAATTATGCTAGAGTTGGGAAGCAAACTGTTACTTTTCTGAGTTCCTTTCTTTTTTTTTTTTTTTTAAATCTGTGGCCTTCCCAATATCTTGCTGAGGTATCAACTGCAAATATATATTAATATCATAAAAGCTTGTAGTTTTGCAATTTCAAGATCTAACACATTACTCAACCTTAATTTTAGGCATCCACAGACCAGAAAATCAATGACCAAGACAGACCTTACACCTTGCACTCTGAGATGGGCTCCATAACAGTGCCAGCAGGTACCCCGTATAACGGAAAGTGTTACGTATAGGCACTGGACTAAATCTCTATTTCAGTGTTTTCATTGAATTCTCCCCAACTATGGGGTGTAGGTTTTTATATTCACCTAGATTTCACAGATGAAGTAACTGAAGCTTACAGTAGTCCCAGGCAAATGGTAGGGTTAGAATCCTAGCAAAGCCAGTAGCCCTTTCATCTCCACATTTCAGGGACCTTTGTCATTCATTCATTCCTCTAACAATCACTGATGCTCTCTGTGACAAATTTGACAGCTTACTGAGAGTGAAGGGTGGGGAGCCTATTATTCTGAATTTTGGGATAGCTCTGAGCTTCCTCCAATTCCTCTAAACTGTATAGTCATGATGGAGAACCACCTCTTGGTTTCCTTAAACCAAGAGTTGCGGAGTCCCAATCTTTAAATTCAGGTTACGCATAAGCATATAGCATATGTTTGCCTAACACAGTTTAATGTTGTTGCTGCTGTGACACATGGATGTGTATGCCTGTATGTGTAGCTAATATGAGTGTATCTCCCTTCTATGCTGATCGTCCCTAACATATCTATGCCCTGTGTGTAGAAGTCTAAAAAATATGCCACCTCTGGAAATATTCTGCTCTGGGCCATTGGATTTAGATTCCCCCAACCCACCCCCAACCTTCCCCCCACCACCTGCTCCCCGACTTAACTCCTTTCTTTCCGTCTTCGATCAACTCTCTTCGATCGACTCTCCTACCGGTCCTGCAGCAGCTGTAGCGTCCGCCGTCGCCCGTGGTCCTAACTATTCTGCCCTGCGTTCTCCTGCTTGTACTGTCCTCTCCGCAGGTTCACTGCTCTCTCTCTCACATGCCTCTCTTTTCTCCGAGCCACCAGAAAAGAGAATTACACAACTAAAGCACTGAGGAGATAACCCAATAAGCCCTGTTCTCTTTTTATCAAAATATTGGGTAGTTAGTATTTCTCTTCCCTTTGTGGTAATACAAAAGTACAACGTTATGGTGCTGTGTGTGTCACTTACTCTGGGTAAAAGTTTGTTGTTTGTCGGCTTTCAGTGTTTCTGACTTAAAGAAGACTCGCACGTGGTTCTTCACTCGCTGCTTCTTCCTGCACTTCCCCGCCCCCATCCCCGCTTTCTCTTTTGTCCCGTTTCTCTTCCCCAGTCTCCTGTAATTACCTTTCAGATCTGTTAAATTGCCTTCCAGGCTTTTGACCAGCATAGCCACAGACGCTAAGGTGGGAAATCCTATTTTCTGAGCTCTGCTCCCTTCTCCTCCAGGGCCTGCTTCGGGCTTTGTCAAATGAAAGCCACGGGGTCCCCACCTCTGCCTCCTGCTTAAAAGCTCCTTGCCTCTTCCCTACACAGAAATTAGGCCTAATTTTGGACCCGCTGCCTTTGGGAGGTTGGTCGCCTCTGGGGTGATTTTAAAGCTAGGCGTGATTAAGGAAATCTCTCTTTTACTTCTACACTAATTCCATTTACCCGTTCTAACTTATTTTTGAAGTAAAATTCAAGTCCAGTGACCCAAAGAATTGGTTTTACCTTTCAAGTCTGAACAGAGTAAACGCCAAATGATATTACATGGGAAATTACTCCTTTGATTTAAAAATAAAAATTGGATTTTTCATTTTAATAGGATAAGAGACCCTTACTGAAACAAAAGGTAGCATAGCTTCATTCTCATGTTGGATTGTTCTCTTGTAACCAGTTTTCTTGTTTATGGCGAAAAAAAAAAAAAAAGAACTCATGTGAAGAGACACTTCCCTATTTTAGAAGAAAACAGGGAATTTTAGTAATATAAAATATTAATATTTACAGTGCAAAGAAATTTCAGGCCACATTATTTCCTATAGAAGAGTCATATGCTCCTGGTGCTTAGTAGGTACTTGATTCATATTTACTGAGCAATGGTAACAGCTAGTACTGAAATATTTCTTTTATGTGCCAGCCACCATGCAAGGATTCTTAGTTAATCCTTACAGCCACTTAAAGAGGTATGTTCTATTCTTGTTCTTGAGTTACAGGTTTAGCTCTAGGGTACACTGAGGTTATATGACTTAAACTTATTCAAGGTCTCTTAGCCAGTAAGGAGCTAAGTGGGGATTCAAACCCTGACTCCAGAGGCTTGCTCCTACATCCACTGTGTATACTGCCATCCCGTGTATAAAGACCAGGCTTGTTCATGACATTGTATACCAAAGGTACCCAATGAAATAATTCTACTCATGAAAACTTCAGATGTAAACTTACAACTGTGACTGCAGTCAAAATTGCTGGCCGCTATGTACACAAAATCAATAGTCCTATACAGGAATATTGATTGCTAAGATTTCCTAATTCAGACTATTCCTGTTACTTCATCTTTGGTCATTAAAGCTAAATCCTTTGGTCAGAATTTTATTTAAAGGAAACAATGCTTTCTATAAATAAACATTGACTTCTTATACTTTGAAATTCCTTCCACTCCGTCCCCAAAACTGCCTCCACCTTTGATAGTCACTTCATACAGCAATAGGTTTTGATGTTCTTTGGTGTGCCAACAATAGCCATAAGTCTCAATATGGATTTGTTTATCTCCAAGTAAAACCCTTGGCGTGCAGAACAGACTAAGGCCCAAGTTAGACAACAGGAGGAAACTTTCTTCCTGACTGTTGCCTTAGATGCAGTGAGTGCCCTTTGCCACAGTAATGATTCACCATTGTTATCACAAGGGGTAGCTTCATCTGCTGCTGCTGCTGCTAAGTCGCTTCAGTCGTCACCGACTGTGTGCAACCCCATAGACGGCAGCCCACGAGGCTCTGCCATCCCTGGGATTCTCCAGGCAAGAACACTGGAGTGGGTTGCCATTTCCTTCTCCAGTGCATGAAAGTGAAAAGTGAAAGTGAAGTCGCTCAGTTGTGTCCGACTCTTCGTGACCCCATGGGCTGCAGCCCACCAGGCACCTCCATCCATGGGATTTTCCAGGCAAGAGTACTGGAGTGGGGTTCCATTGCCTTCTCCAAGCTTCATTTAAGGCAGGTCAATTTGATAGCTATTTAGAGATCTAACTTTTGTTCTCAGGGCTTGGTTCCAACTGTCATCCATGAAGGGTAATACTTCTGTTTCAGTGGGGCTGACATGCATAATCATATTTTACTAATCAGTTTATACAGCCCATCAGGGGACTCCTGGGTGTGGGGAATTGATTTGATGCAGGACTTACAATGGTTGTGGCTATGATAAACACATGAGTGTTTGTTCAGAGTTTTCTGTGTTCATGATGAAAAAATTGCAAATGTATCCATATAAAATATTGTTATTCTGAATATTAAGTCTTACTGCATATTTCCAAGGCTGAATATACATCTTAAGTGTATAACAGTTGTCATGTTTGTTGCAGGAAGCATTAAACAACATTTGGTGGAATAAAAAGTACCATATTCTGATACTTCATCAGTTGAGATAGTTGAGAGCTTATAATAAGGTGTTCTATGGGCTACTTAATTTTTACATAATGACTGTTTATACATGCATTTTTATAACGCTCATCCTCAAAGTCCTAAATTCCTTTAGAAAGTCACATAACATAAATAATTGGGGGAAGTATTCCTTTATTCAAGAATGGCCATCAAATCCATCTGAATATTCTAAGGCTTGTTTTACAGAAGATGTGTCTGGGTCCAACATAATAATAATGTTTCCTCTGCAAAGAAGCAATCCTTCTGAAATCACGGCAGTGCATTAAGAGTGTATATAATAAACAGTGGAAAATAATCTTAGAGACAAAACCCAAGGAAGTGAAATTTTGTGATTAATAAAACAATTCTCCAGGGTCCCTTCACCATTCCATCAGCACATCACAAAAGCACATGGCCTCCGGGGCTCTGCTAGTAACACAGTCCTTTCAGAAGTGATTCCTTTCTTGCAGCATAAGTGAACTTTGATGAGGAAACCTGAATATTCAAGAGTAGGATTTAGTAAATGACTTGAATGGTTGGGGAGTCAACCACACTAACAGTGAACCCACTCCAGTGTCCAGGGGTTTGACCTGATGGAGTTTCATTCCTGAAACGGTATAAAGTCAAAGAAACACACTGGTCCTGAGATCGCAGAGGGAGTCAAAGCCCAATTTTTAGAAGGAAAAACTAGCCTGGGCACTCCTGCCCAAGCTGGAGGTACAGCAGGAGCCAGGGCTGTGAGAAATCTTCTGGAGGAAGATAAAGGTAGATGTTAATGAAAAAAGAAATTTCCAAGGTGTCCTTGGAGTTTGAAATCACAGGAATCCCTGGAAAACCAAAGGATCAGTACTTTCCACTTTCCATCACAGTCTAAGAAGTTAATTTGTTCCCCTAAGTTTTCCATGGCATAATTCCCCTATGTGTCATAGTCCCATGAATCAGCGATGTGTTTGCATTAACCACTTTCCAGTTACTGCCTTTCTTATGTTCCTTAGAGGTCAGAGTGAGGTGAGGGGGGATAGTCATTGGTTCATACAGCTCCTTGTGCATGAGTGCTAAGTCGCTTCAGTCATTTCCCACTCTTTGCGACCCCATGGACTGTAGCCTGCCAGGCTCCTCTATTCATGGGATTCTCCAGGCAAGAACACTGGAATGGGTTGCTGTGCCCTCCTCCAGGGATCTTCCCAACCCAGGGACTGAAGCTGCATCTCCTGAGGCTCCTGCATTGTAGGCAGATTCTTTATCACTGAGCCACCCGGGGACCGACCGGGGAAGCCCATATCTCCTTGTAGATCCTCTTAACTGGATTACTTTTCTTAACAACAACAACAACAAAAATTCATGAGCCTGGGGAATCATGGTCTTCTGCAGGGGGACAATGATAGATCTCCTTCTGTGGATGAGTTCAAGACTTGTCTTCTTTAGGATTCTTCTGTATTCCAGAAATACATTGGAATACTTTTCTTTTTGTTACATCTCTTTCATGACTCTTTTCTTTAGTGTTATCAACAAAATGTGGGAAGTGTTTTCAGAAACAGAAAATAGAAAATATACTTCATGCTTTTTATTGTATTTAAAATTTTTAACATGTTTATTTTCTCGGCTATGCATAGTGGGATTTTTTTTTTTTGTGGCTATCCACCCCATTGTCAGTTTTTCAGTTGAAAGTACCAAAGCCTGAGAAATTAAATGCTTGGTCAAAATTATACAGCTAGTTAGTAGCAGAGCTAGGAATTGATATTAGATTTCCCTAACTGGAGTTTATATGATTATATATGATAAATCTTCGTATATAATAATACACTTGCAATAGGTAGTTCATTAATAAATAATAATGTAATAATGTGATTTTCAAGTAGCAGGACTGGCTAAGAACTTTGCTTTTGCAACATCAGAAATTATGCAATCAGCTACCATGCATTTTCTCTTGTGCAGTCATCAAAACTGAAGAATACCCTCTACCTATAACATCAACTCATAAAAAAATATATTTTATCTTGGCTACCATACTCTGGAAGTTCCATTTAGGATTCATTTTTTTAGATATAAAAATAAGTAACATTATTTTCATAGTTCAGATGACTAAAATCTTAGCCTTGAATCATTCACTCAATAAATAGAATAGGGAAGACAGTTCCCACTTGACATCAAAGAGTTTAGATATAATAAAATTGTCACCTTTTGTTCTGGTTATGCATATATAACCACTTCTCTTACTCACTTAAGAATTTTACCGCTCCATCATATCTGGAACTATTGAAACAGGTCTTAATCTTAATTTATAATCTTGGAAGCAGAACCAGTAGCAAATTAATAGCAACCACAAAAATTAGTTTTAATTAACAACAACTCCCAAAACTGATTCTAGATTAGTCGGTCATGCACAAGAATAGAAAATTAACAGCAACAACAAAAATTAACTTTAACAGCAACAAGAGAAGGTGACTTTAATTTGAGGATTAGGACACATAGATTGCAAACATATATCCCTTCTTTTCTTTGCCTCTGAGGTCCTAACTCTTGCCTGGAACAAGAGGGAATGAGAAAGTTTCCTTATCAGTCTAGGCTGAGGACTGTTCCATAGTCAGATGACCGCAATTGTCAAACCACAAGTATTTGTTCCTGCGGTTTTGAACATTCGACCTAGAACAGTTCCTTGCACACAGCAGGTATTCATCCCATATGTTAAAGAATGAATGATCGAGATAAATCAGTATATACTTAGCACCTGAAGTATTGCCACTAGGCTAGGTTCCATATACACAGTTCTTGCCCTCAGAAGTTCAACCCTCTTTTTCCTTAGCATCTTGTCTGGTGCTACAAAACAGAAACTGAAAACTCAAAAGATAACCTGTTAATCACACGCAGAGTTCACGTCAATTCTGCGGAGAGGAAGCCAACTTGGACTTCTGCTCTCTCCTCCTACTATCCTTACCCTTCACATCTGCTTTTCCTTTCATCACAGAACATCATCCCCAGTCTCCTCTGGGACCTCTCCTACCAGTTGTTTCTCTCCAGTTTGTTCTTAAAGTTGTTTCTCATATTTTTTGCATCATGCTTGTGGAAGATTTGCACACTTCACTGAAACATTAAATACTTAGGGATAATAATAAGTAAGCATGATGGCCAATTTCCTTCCCAGCTAGATCATTTATATAGATCAACCTTCTTGCCCTCCATCTGCTGCTTGAGCTGATGATATTCTGGTGGTTAAACATTCTGGCCTTTAAGGTGCCAACTGCTGCCTAATTAAAACATCATTTCTGCAAAATTATTGCAGGATTATTGATTGCACCTATTAATATGAGAATAAATACTCACGAACCATATCAAGTAGCTTCAAAAAGAACCTTGTAAGGCCAAATCACTACAATCAAATTACAGAAAGGAGCAGTACTTTGCTGGTAGATGTACCTCAGATGGATGTATTATGATCTGAAAGTATCACTAAACTCTTATTATTGGGGAAAAAAGTCAAATTTTAAAAAATTTTCCCAAATTAAATATCACATAGTTGCCAAAGGTGAGAAGATGAAAGGATCCTGAGTTCATTGTATAAGAATACAGTATGTGTTATTTTATATTTCTTTAAAACTTGCCCTTATGATATGCTAAGTCACTTTTGTCTGACTCTTTCTGGCCTTTTGAACTGTAGCCCACCAAGCTCCTCTGTCCATGGGATTTTTCAGGCAAGAATACTGGAGTGGGTTGCTATTTCTTTCTCCAGGGGATCTTCCCAAAAAATAGCATAATAAAACTACAGTATTTTAATGAAAACTTCTGGCTCACCTGTTCTGATTTTAACTTCAAATCCTTATGTCTCTTGAATCAATTTTGGACAGAAAACCACAAGATTCTGTAAAGCAATTATCCTTCAATTAAAAAATAAATAAAATGGCAAAAAGATCTCGCATGCCACAACTAAGACTTGGTACAGCCAAATAAAAATTAAAAAAAAAACACTTCTGATTATTCAATTTTTTGTCATATTTTCTTACATGGTTAGAGCATGATTTTTTTCATAATCTTTTAGATACATCATGATGGGAAAAAAGATACAGACATGAAGCTAGGAAATACATCACACTTCCTGGGGATTTCAATTTGGCCCCAATAAAATTGTTATTCCCTGTCCTACTGATTGTTTGCAAAGCCACATAACAAATGTGATTTCATTTCCCTACTTAATTTGAAAATATCATTTAATGAAGGGCTTGAAAAGCAATGAGGTTAAAATACAAATAGATGCAAATGAGAAATAGAAAGAATACAGGGACCAAAAGGTTAAATTAGGACTAAGAGGAATATGGTTGGAAGTGGCACTTTATAATGATAATTTTTAAGCTACATGTCTCTCAGCAATCATTTAGTTGAAATTTTGATTGTGACCTTCCTGATGACTAAAGCTAAAAGAGAAAGAAGCAGTTACATGATTCACAATTGTGCTCTAGGAAAATGCATGCCATTTCTTTAAAAGAAGCAAAAACTTTTCTTCAATACAGAAAAAAAAGTTGTGTGCTGTGTATTCAGGTAAAATCCTCTACAAAGTCCCTGTAGTTTTGGAAATAAGTACCTCGGGGCTTCCTATGTTAGAGTGTTTCAGTGTAAGCAGATGTCTGGACTCTAGGCAAACAGAACAGTGTATGCAAGTGTCTTCAGGCAAAGGCACGCATGATGTTTAAGGGAACGATACAGAGACCTGTGTGTCTGCAGCAGAATCAGTGACTAGAAAAGTGAGAGATGAGTTCAGAGATCTAGGGCAAAAGGGGAAATCACAGAGGCCTGGTGGGGACTGTCAGGACTTGGCATTTGCTCTGACTGGAATGGGACGCTGGAGTGTTTTAAGCAGAGGAGCCACACAACCCAGCTTATGCTTTAGTAGGATCATTCTGGTTGCTATGCTGAGAATAAACTACTGGAGGAATAAGGTGGTAGCAGGGGGCCTGAGTTAAGAGGCTATTGCCACAATGCAGGCAAGCTGGGCTTGGGCCCAGCTAGTACATTGAAGTTTGTGAAAACTGATCAGATTCTGGGTCTGTTCTGAAGGTAGAGCCAATATGATTTTCTGAAGATTAGGTGAAAGTGAGAAGTCAGAGTCAGATAAAAAGCAGGCCACTATTAGCTTTATTTGTACCTTTGTATGAACAAGGAAAAGATGCTCCCTCTTGGACCTTATAGCTCTGGAGATTGTAGTTTGATGGCAAGTACATGAGTTGGATTTCAGTCCCTCACTTGAGCCGCTTGCCCAGGTATATTTGTCACCGGTTAGAGGATTCATGTATTTTCTCTGCTTTCCCCTGCTCCCCACCTGCGTTAAGGGAGCATGCATTCACCTCATACATAATCAAAGTTGGTCAACTTCAAAGAGATGGCAACATAACTACTAGAAAAAGTTTACTGTAGCATATGAACCTTTTTTCTCATGGAAATGTGTTTATTAAATTTTCCTTTGATTTTTAGATACTAGGATTTTATTTTCATGGGAACTGAGAGCCTGAAGTTCTGAGGCTAGATGATAGTGGTAACTCCACATTCTCATTTCTTGTAAGGATCTAGATGTCTCTAGTTCCACTGAGTTGTTCTTTAGTCATTGAGTCACGTCCGACTCTTTGCAAACCCATGGACTGTATGTAGTTTGCCAGGCTCCTCTGTCCATGGAATTTCCCAGGCAAGAACACTGGACTGCATTGCTAGTCTCTTCTCCAAGGGGTCTTCCTGACCCAGGGTTCCAGCCCATGTCTCCTGCATTGGCAGGTAGATTTTTTACCACTAAGCCACCTGGGAAGCCCAAGTATACTATATCTTATGGCAAATAGTTCTTAAACATACAAAGCAAAAATATTGGAAATATACCTCTAAAAGAAAGGGAAGGGGTGAATGTTGGTGAGTGTTGGTGGGTCGGTGTACTTGTAATCGGAAAGGAGTTTACAAGTACAGATCTATTGAACCTGCAGGCAAATAGAGTATAGTTTACTAATTCTTTCATGCCTTTGTCCCTGGAGCTCTCTGCTGGCTGAGATGTTGCCATTTCACAATGATGACCACAGAGATGGCAACATCACCCTGTACCACTCATGCCCTTTGAGTGTGTGTGGCTGATCAACACAGACACACTCATTAGGATGCCGTATTATGGTGCGTTTGTAGTTGGGGCCCTGGAATTCTCTTTTTTTTTAAACTGAAGTATAGTTGACTTACAATGTGTTAGTTTCAAGTATACAGTAGCAAAATGACAGAATAATATATATATGTACATATATTATTACCACTTTATTCTTTTTCCATTATATACTATTACAAGATATTGAAATAATTCCCTGTGCCATACTGTAAATATTTGTTGCTTACCTGTCTTAGTAGTGTATATCTATTAATGCCATACTCCTACTAAACTATCTGCCCCAGCCCCCAGTGACCCTGGAATTCTAATCCCATCTTTAAAAGGAAATATTTTGTGGAGAACAAAGTATTTGTGTCCGTGTTAATCAACCACACACGCTCAAAGGGCCTGAGTGGTACAGGGTGATGTTGCCATCCCTGTGATCATCATTGTGGAATGGTAACATCTTAGACAGCACAGAACTCCAGGGACAAAAGTATGAAAGAATTAGTAAACTATACTCTATTTGCCTGCAGGTTCAATAGATCTGTACATTTTAAATACATTTTAAAATAGATTTGGTTTGTTTTATTCACAGACTCTATTTTATATTCCTTTTTTTGACCCAGGCCCATGGCAGTGAAAGCTCAGAGTTCTAAACCACCGGGGAATTGCCAAGTCTTTTTTTTTTTTTTTAATTTCTTTTTTGGCCTCATCAAGTGCAGCACCCAGGATCTTAGTTCCCCGACCAGGGATCAAACCTGTTCCTCTTGCATTGGAAGCATGGAGTCTTAACCACTGCACCTCCAGGGAAGTCCCTTAACCACATTTTATAGCTCTTAGAGCATCTGAGTTTTAGAACTCAGAACAGCACCTGACTTCTAGTCAGGCTGATGGAAGGAGCTTTCATCATTGTCTTCATCTTTGTAATGACTTATACCTGTCTATTCCCTCTCGCCATCAGAGAGCAAGCTTCCCAAAGCAGGGATTGTGATTTAGTCTTCTTGATATCTCTAGTGCACTGAATACTGCTCGACCCCATAAGTGTTTATTAATAAGTGAGTAACTGAATACGTAAATGAATGAATAATCAAATAATTGAGAGTGAGTAAATGAGAGCAAATAAAGTTGCTGGTCATACTCTATTCTGCCCTGGCCATCCGATCATTCCTCTAGTCTCTTGCCAAGCTGCTGTCAACTTTGATTTGTGACTTGGGTAAAATATATGCTGGCTTCTACAAGCTTTATTAATCTCTTTCTTCTTGCTAAGTTGAGTTTGGATTCTAGAATGCTGAGGTGGTAAGACTCTGGGATGTATTCTATTTTTCCAATGAACCAGAAGTAAAAACTAGTCTGGGCAAGATAAAAATGAATCTAAACAAAGAAATGTGATTGCTTCATGATCTCAAGTGTGTGTGTGTGTGTGTGTGTGTGTGTGTGTGTGTGTGTGTGTGTGTGTGTAAAATTCTGCCACACAACAGTTACCAAGATTTCTGAGATTTTGATTCAGGAATTGTCAGCCTTGCTGAGGCTACTACCTTATTCATAAGTCCTTTCCGAGTTTCAGTTCTTACCCATAGAATGTGGGTCATCACACAGTAACACACCATGCAAATTCCTGAGAGGCTGACATACAAAATAGAAGGCCGACAGTTACGTTACACATACCACAGCGAACAGTTGTAAAGATGGCTTTGTCTGTGCATTCTTTCTTTGAAAGGAACTTTATATGGAGGTAAAATTATAATCAAAACTTGTTTAGTGATCAAAACGAAGACAGATTAGCTGATCTTAATAGTAACAACGCTCAACAAAGAAGACTTATCTTCCCCATTATTAGAACAGAGCTTTCAGTGTCCTCTCTCTTGAATACCTCCTTCCCTGGGAATGTGGGGAAAACTATGGTCAGTATCCCAAAGCAGTCTTAAAGGGTTTGGTGAGGAATAAATGAGAAAATATATGTAAGATATATCACCAGGTAATTAGTAGTTACTCTGTACCAGTATTCTTCAAATCGGGTTATTGTGTACCCATGATGGAACACAAATGCTTACCATCTTGATTATAAACCTCAATACTTATTATTCCTTATAACCGATCTCTTTTATTCATCAGAATCTTACTATGATGCATTTCTTAGGAGTGTTAAAACTTCGTAAGCACCAAGCAGAGGACATTTCCAAATAGGACTTCTGTAACCAGTGAGCTTTTTGATCATTCTGAATAGTAGGGAAAATTGAAATTGTTCTGCTAAATGGAATAAAGATTTAGAGGTTACCTTTCTGCATCTGTTTCATGTCTATGTATTTTAAGGTATATATTCTCAACACCATTCTTATTTAACTTTAAATACCCGATGCCTCTCTTTAACTCTAAATATTTTTTTAAAATTTGCACTGGGATCATTTTTAAAAAGACCTTTGTACCTGTCTCATTCAAATTTCCTAAGGTTATTGTTTGGCCCTACAAAATTTCCTGAATATTTTACCCTATATTTGAGTCAATATCCTTGTGATAGTAAAAACTATAATGTTAGCCAAGCAAACCTTTGTTAAATACCAAAAGCATTGGGAAGTGTTAGACTTATGGATTCACAGGCAGAGGAAGGGGGATCATTGAAGTCACCTCATTTCACCTTATAGTTAGAAAAGAAGCCAAATGACATCTACATTGAAGCCAGTATAATACGTGTGGTTAAGCCAGGTAGAATCCTGTTCTGTTGCCTGTAGTTTACAGCTTTTCCTACCATGCCAAGAATCACCTTTTTCTATTTTCAGTTCATTAAAGAACAAAAGTATTTTATCAGTGGGATTTATTACAGTATATTTTGGGTTACAGATGAGTATTTAAAGCAATTTCCTGCAAATACAGATAGTGAATAGACACATAATATTTCAGAGTGTATGTTCTGTGTAAGCAAATTCTGTTTCTCCAGCTTTGAAATTTCTGTCTGCTGCATCTCAAAATATTTCCCTGAAGCAATTTCCATTTTTTAATAGTCTCCACTCTATCTTAGTTTATTACTCATGTCATTTTCCTCCGACTTGGTTTATTTTTCTCAAACTGATTCCACATGCTACTTTCAATCACAGCATCTCAAGACTTTGGATAAATGGCCCTGAAGCATTTCCCTGGCTTGGCATTCTGCAAGGATTTCAGTCTGAGTATACGGAGGCACTAGAGCTGAGATGTGAAATACTTTGTCTTCGTATTGCCTGTCCTTCCATAAACCAGCTGAGATTTAAAAGCAAACAAAAACTTATTTTATTCTTTGTCTATAAATTTAGTCTTTTACAAACTCCTTTTAAAGTCAGGTTAACCAAATGAACAGAAATCAATCCGAATTTTTTTCTTTTGAACATTCTAGTAGGTTGTCTAACCTTATAATAGCTGGAACTTTGCCATACCATGAAGAGGAGGAGACACTGGGAGGTGAATAGAAAAACTGTTTATCAAACATCTCTGATGTATGTAAGTAAAGCGCTAATTACTGCTTTAATTTCTTTATGGTACAGTTCAGTTCAGTCGCTCAGCTGTGTCTGGCTCTGAGACCCCATGGACTGCAGCACACCAGGCTTCCCTGTCCATTGCCAACTCCCAGAGCTTGCTCAAACTCATGTCCATCGAGTCGGTGATGCCATCCAACCATCTCATCCTCTGTTGTCCCCTTCTCCTCCTGTCTTCAATCTTTCCCAGCATCAGGGTCTTTTCCAATGAGTTACTTCTTCTTATCAGGTGGGCACAGTACTGGAGCTTCAGCCTCAGCATCAGTCCTTCCAATGAATATTCAGGACTGATTCCTTTAGGATTGACTGGTCTGATCTTCTTGTAGTCTGAAGGATTCTTAAGAGTCTTCTCCAACACTACAGTTCAAGAGCATCAGTTCTGTGGTGCTCAGCTTTCTTTACATGACTGCTTGTACGGTTGACTTTAATATCATAACTTTTTTTTTAGAGTCAAATTCAGTGGCCATGGCCAGTAGGAAAAATGATGTTAGTAATATCTTCATAAAATAGATACTGGTAATAGCTCTTTTCCTTACTCCCCTAAAGGTCTATATTGTATTTGTTTTAAAGAAACATAGGTAACATTCATATTTCCCTGGTGGCTCAAATGGTAAAGAATCTGCCTGCAATGCAGAAGGCATGGGCTCGAACCTTGGGTCAGGAAGATCCCCTGAAGAAGGAAAAGGCAATCCACTCCAGTATTCTTGCCTGGGGTATCCCATGGACAGAGGAGCCTGGCGGGCTGCAGTCCATGTGGTCTCAAGGAGTTGGACACCTGAGTACACACACATGCACACACAGGTAACATTTAACACAATTTTTAAGCTGTCACAAATTCTTTCAGAAGTTGGTGGTATATAAAATCTAAGAACATGAAAACAGAGACATGACAGCATTTAAATATGAGAAATGCATGTGCTAGTTAGCTCTATATCTAGCTAGACAGTCACATTTTTCTTTTGATAAGCATCCAAAGCTTGGATTGTATTTTCAAATAACTAGTTCTTCTAACTGTCTATAGTTGAGAAAACCAGAAACTGGAGCTATTTTAATCTGGAACTGTTTCCTAAGGCAGTTTAATTATCTAAAATGAAGCTTTAAAGACTGGTTTCTTCAGCTTTGACCTGGAACAGCTTGACTTTTAATAAGCTCTCATGTTTGAGATCTCCCAAGTTTTTAGAGTATCTGAATGTTTCTGAAGGCAACAACATGTGATGAGTTGAATTCCCATAAAAAGCCTGTGAGCATCAGTTTTTTCTATTAATAAATTATAACTTCAAACTTAATATTAGGTTATTTGAAATTTTATGTTTCAGTTCATTTTTTTCAATTATTTATTTAGTAACTCATTTGATAGCTAAGTCATTTCTGAAAATTAAAATTTAGTTAGTATAAATTAGTAAATCCCTGTGCTTCACTCTATTCTTTTAGTCAGTTATGATGGATGAAAATAATGATACCTACTATTTGGGATGCTATTCTGTCAACTATCAAGAGCAGACAGTAGTATACCTTTTGGAGAGGAACACTTTTTTTTCTTTTTCATTTTCTTTTTAATCTTTTCTAGTGTCTTTTGAAGTGGTAAATTTTGGCCTAGACCAAAATTTGTAAGTCTGCAAATAGAAAAGTTAATTTCTACTGAAGCTTGTTACTTTAATTCTACCTGAATCACTTGAGTTACAATAGTTAAAACATGTACATTTACTCACACACACGTTGATAAGGATGATGGTTAAAAGGAAAAATGCCTCCATTCCCCAGCAAATAGGAAGATGAGAAATACACACAGAAAATTAAAAGAAAAATAGAAATAAAGAAGGAAGAAAGGATGGAAGAAAATATTCAATGTGATTACTTGAGTAATAATTTTTTGTTATTTCTTTTTTGCAATTCTTCTCGTTTTGTGGAATATTAAATAATTGCATGTGAAGTGAGAGTCGCTCAGCTGTGTCCAACTCTTTGTGACCCCATGTACTAAACAGTCTGTGAAATTCTCCAGGCCAGAATAGTGGAGTGGGTAGCCTTTCCCTTCTTCAGGGGATCTTCTCAGCCCAGGGATTGAACCCAGGTCTCCCACATTGCAGGTGGATTCTTTACCAGCTGAGCCACTAAATAATTGCATGGTCTAGTTTATTTCTCTTATTCCTTACCTTTCCCTCCTATTTTAAATCTGAAAAGAAGAGGCAGGTGAAAATATATAAGGATCTGGATTCTACTCTATTGCCATATGTAATTATTATATTCTATGTCAACAGAATTTTCATTGATTTATCCATAATTACATAGTAATTTCTGAAATTAATTGGAATTCTATATTTCCAAGATCTTTATTAATTTACCAGCACGTTTTTCCCGTTATGCTTTACAGCAAAACACCGTGCTCTGCAAATAAAGTTTATTATTCATGAGAAGCGATATGTCAAAAATTGGAAAGTCAAGGTTACTTTGAGGATTTCTTGTGTCCATTTTCAGACCAAAGCATTTACATGGTAGTGGAGATACAAACACACACATGGTACTTTTATAATTGACCTCATTTATACATTTGAGCAACCCAAGGCATGGCCATTATTATTCCTATATTTTTTGAGATGGGAACACTGAATCTTAGAGAAACATACAGAAAACTGAAGTCTAAGGTTACCAGTATTATAATCAAGGTCTATCCTCATGTCCTTGTACTTGAAACCATAACACTCTTCATCTTGGTGCATTGACATGTCTATCAGTATATAATGTTCCTTTCTGTGTCCAGTAACTTTCTTTGGTCTGAAGTCTACTTTATGTCATATTACACCTTTCTTTTGATTGGTATTTTTTAATATAATTTTGTTTATTTATTTTTTAATAAATTTATTTATTTTAATTGGAGGTTAATTACTTTACACTATTGTATTGGTTTTGCCACACATCAACATGAATCCGCCACAGGTATACACGTGTTCCCCATCCTGAACCCCCCCTTCCTCCTCCCTCCCCGTACCATACTTCTGGGTCATCCCAGTGCACCAGCCCCAAGACTGGCGATTCGTTTCTTATATGATATTATACATGTTTCAATGCCATTCTCCCAAATCATCCCACCCTCTCCCTCTCCCACAGAGTCCAAAACACTGTTCTATACATCTGTGTCTCTGATGTTAACGATAACATACAGGGTTATCGTTACCATCTGTCTAAATTCCATATATGTGTTAGTATACTGAATGGGTGTTTTTCTTTCTGGCTTACTTCACTCTGTATAATCAGCTCCAGTTTCATCCACCTCATTAGAACTGATTCAAATGTATTCTTTTTAATGGCTGAGTGATACTCCATTGTGCATGTGTGTGTTTATTTATTTTCACTGTGCTGGATCTTCCTTGCTGCGTGGGCTTTTCTCTAGTCGCAGTGAGCAGGGGCTTTTCTCTAGTCGCAGTGAGCAGGGGCTTTTCTCTAGTTGCAGCGCACAGGCTTCTCATTGCGTCCACTTCTCTTGTTGCAGAGTTGGGGCTCTAGGGCACACAGGCTTCAATAGTTGCCAGCACTTGTCTCAGTAGTTGTTACGGCTCCCGGGTTCCAGAGCACAGGCTCAGTAGCTGTGGTGCATGGACTTACTTGCTCTGGGGCAGGTGGGATCTTCCTGGATCACTGTCAAACCCACGTCTGGTGGATTGGCAGGAAGATGCTTTACCACTTAGCCACCAGGAAAGCCCTTGATTAGTATTTTCATAGTTTGTCTTTGCTTTCATCCTACCTATATCATTATATTAGAAATGAGTTCCTTGTAGACATCACATAATTGGAGCATTTTTTAAAAATCCACTGTCAATCTCTCTCCTTCAATTGGCCTGTTTGGAACACTCATACTAAATGAAATAATTGACAGTGTGTTGTGTTTAACTTCTTTATGTATATTGAAAAGCACATTGGAAACTATTATACTTTTGCTTTCAAATAGCTATAACAGAATTTTTAAAACTGAATAAAGAATAAGTAGTATATTTTATTTTCCAATATTCTTACCTGTTCTGTTGATTGCTCTGATGTTCCAAGTATTTTTCTGTTGTCATTCCCTCTCTATTTTCATCAGTTCTTTCAACACAAGTCAATTAGTCATTCTTTGCAGAGCAAGGTTCCCTAGAAAGTCTGCCTTTTGGTCTCTACCTTTTAGAGTTTTCTGCTGGTGGTTTTATTCATTTTAGCCAGGGTTTTAGGTGTGATAAGGAGGAGATGTGCTTACTCCATCTTTCCAGAACTGAAGTCCCCACTGCCCCTACTCATTTAAGTACAGCTAGCTAACATCAGAAACATGCATAGGAACAGAGAGCTCACTTTCCCCTTTTCTCTGTCTCAGAGTCTAGGGTCTAACAGCCAGCTTTAAGTATTCACCTCATTAGTACAGAGTGCATCTGACTTGTAAACTGTGGGGAAGAATATAGTGAGCTGCAGCAAAGTAGATAAAATGCCAATGAGGAAATTATGTGGAAATTAAATTTTTCCTTTGCTTTCTTCTCAAAATACTTATAGATGGATGAGGAACTGAAGTTGGGAAAACACTCAGGTAAATCTTAAAGCAGTAACTGCTAACAGTTATTTACAGGCCCTCTGCTAATCTTTTTACTATTTTAAACTGCATAGTGCTGTATGAAGTGACCATTATTCTTATTTCTATTTAACAGACTTGAAAATTGAAGCTCAGAGACAAGTCTCACAGAGCTCCACAGTAGTGGTGCTTCTATGAACTCAAATTTCCCCTCAAATATCAGTGTGTTAGAAATAAATACATGAAGTACCTGGCATACAGTTGGTGTTCCAAAATAGAAGACACAGCATAATTATGATTTTTTTGTAGTTTAAAGGTTCATTTGATCTGACTGTATTCCTGGTTCTCCAGCAGTAAAGTTCAAGAGCAGAACACAGGAAAATTTTCTAGCTAAAGAAAGCTGTTGAAAAGAGGCAATATTTAACCATGATAAATGCATTGCCAAAAGAATCTGAAGACCTTTCTTCTTTATAAAAGGCTCACTTGCAGGAGTCGACTGATTTTCATCATTTAAGTTAGAAAGCTGGTATTAAAAGGTCTCAACTCTTCTTAGAAAATTGTGGAGTTTAGTCAGGGCTCGGCTCAATTCTGACCCCTGCTTTGTGTTACTCAGAGTAGCACAGAGCTTTGGTTCCAGCCGTGCCAGCTGAGCAAGGAGCACTCTCACAGAACCTGAGCATTGCTCTAAATGTGGCCACAGAAGCAGCTTGGAGCTGGGCTTCACATCCTTCTGTAACCAAATGAAGGATTTTTTCTGTCCTTGGTGGGCTGCGATTTAAGCTGTGCCAGCCCTCCTTATAAACTACAGGGTCCTTCCATGATACCTTCGAGTCACCCTGCAGCTGATCTTCAAAACTATTACAGAAACTTAAATCATGCTTCATACTCATCAAATTCTATGACTCTCCTTTAACTTTTGGACATAAATTCTCCCAGATGGTTTTGCAGTTCTTTAGAATGTCTGACTCAATTAAACTCTAATCCTTTTAGCAATGAGAAGTAAATGCAGTTTCTAGTTGTTAAATGCTTATGTTCAATTTGAATTTCAGTAACTATCCTTTTAGGTTTAGGCCGTTTGTGTTTTCTCACATCAGTAAGATAGGGATTCAGACGATGTGGGTGTCTTATTAAAGATTGCTGGAGAAGACTCTTGAGAGTCCCTTGGACAGCAAGGAGATCAAACCAGTCAATTCTAAAGGAAATCAACTCTGAATATTCATTGGAAGGACTGATGCTGAAGCTGAAGCTCTAGTTCTTTGGCCACCTGATACGAAGAGTCAACTCACTGGAAAAGACTCTGATGCTGCAAAGGATTGAGGGCAGGAGGAGAAGGCGGCTGCAGAGGATGAAATGGTTGGATGGCATCACCGACTCAGTGGACATGAGTTTGAGCAAACTCTGGCAGATGGTGAAGGACAGGGAAGCCTGGCGTGCTGCAGTCCATGGGGTCGAAAGCAGTCAGACAGGTCTTAGCAACTGAACAACAATTTAACCTTTAACTTTTAATTCTCCAAAGTCTCTGATCTGTGTCAACAGCTGAGTGAACCTTTTAATGGGTATGTATAACCTACTCATCTCAATGCATTATAATACAATAAATTAAATGCCTATATTATGCTTCAATTTCCTCTGAATAGCTCATGAACTAGAGATCTGGGTAACAAAGGAAACACACATAGTTTTCTCCTCAGACTAAAGCAGTGAACCTGATTTGCAAAGTTCACAGCACATACTCTCCTGGTGAATGATGCGAAATTGGGCACACCACGTTTCTCCTCTGGCTTGAATGAGCTAGGGAAATGCTTTCACCCTTTTTTTGCAGGTACCCCATTTCTGGAGTCAGCCTTTTTGGATTTCAGTCTATGAACTGAGTTCTTACACTCCATTTAGCCATTGGTTAATTTGTGCATCGTAACTAGATAAACACTCTGTTCTTGCCAGAAATGCTAAGCCGGTTAAACCCTGAGTTTAGATTGCTACACTATGCAATGCCACTTTCATCTAGTCCTTCATTTTACAAGAGAGGAGATTAGGCTGTGAGACATCAAGAAAGCGTTGCTTGAAGACGTTCAGCTGGTTCATGGCAGAGCCAGGAAGTCCCACCCTTCCTTCTCAGAATAGAATGTAATTAACCTGGGCTGCAACAGTTGAAAACAATCTTTGCAGAGGAGGTGGAGCTTCTAACAGCCTAGGTAATTAGAAGCATGTGAGTAGGTAGCGTTCAGCATCCCCACAGTTTCTGTAGGAAGAAAATTCTGTAAAAGGTCTGTGAAAATGATGGAAAACATAGATGGGTCTGGAAGACTATAAGCATGCTGATATTTTCTAACATCAAGTATATTAAACACAAGCTGAGCAAATTGATGCAGGTGTTTTTTAACTGAGTAAAAATTTGAACTAATACCTGTTTTAAGACAACAAAAACTAAAGGCTTGCCTTGGCTAGAGTAGGGATTGGGAGGGTTGAAAATTGTGGGAACGTGCTTACTAAAGAAAAGTAAGAAATTAAGGCAGGCACTGCTTTTCTATACTCTACTATCGACACTCCTGGAAGATAAGTACAGAGCAGGTTGATGATTATATGCTCTTCTTATCAGAGAGCAAATACAGCTTTCTTAAACGGCATCTGTAAGGATGAGCCTTTTCAGTGGCAGGTAACAGACTGTTAAGTGTTTCTAAATTATTAAGAACTTACTGCATCATGCATGCTGTACAAGTGGAGCTGCAGGACATACACAGAACCATTAACTCAAGTATATGCATCACTTTGCTGAGTTTCCTTGGAGTTTTCTCACAGGAAGCAACTTGGGCAGTTACTGAAGACATTTGATGTCTTAGTAACACTATGGAAGTGTGTCCACCTTGTGAAGTGTCAATCACGTTACCTTAGACCTTGCATCTGTAAACATGCAGTGTTTACTGTATTCCGTGGTGACTGTAAATTATGGAGAAATGTCAACAGAAGAGGGTCTCACTCTCTGTAAGTGGCTTCTGATTATTCCTAACAATGTGTTGTTTGAAAATTGTTTTTCAGTCAATGCAATGTAGGATTTTTATCCCAAAAAAGTGACAATAAAAATTCATATAATAGACCCTTTAGCTTTAATTGCTATTATATGTGCATTTACATGGTGGTGCTCATTTTCCTTTGTACCAAAACCTTATTTTTAAAAGGACAGTCTTTACAATTACATATATACAAGGTATGTGTGTGTGCTCAGCCATTTCTGACTCTTTTAACCACATGGACTGTAGCCTGCCAGGCTCCTATGTCCATGGGATTTCCCAGGCAAGAATACTGGAGTGGGTTGCCATTCCTTCTCCAGGGAATCTTCCCGACCTAGGAAGCGAACCTGCGTTTCCTGTGCATCTCCTGCGCATCTCCTGCATTGACAGGTAGATTCTTTACCACTGAGCCTAGGCTCTTGCTAAAAGGACTGCAGTTTGCTGGCAGAAAATATTTTACACTGCCAATCTAGATGGGAGCCTGCTGTAAAAACATCTGCAGCTTGGAAGAACTGGAGACAGCTAATAAGAGTGACTGTAATTAATAGTTAATTGTTTTAAGGAAAGCAATTAGCAAATTGAGCTGATGCTTAATCTAACCGATTAAAAACAGGAAGCAAAAAGAATTCAGAAAAAGGAAGCAATGTATATTGTATCCACAGTTGTTTCTAGTGGAGATGGTCAGTTTTTCACATTTTCTTTTAAAATATACCTGCTGCAATATACTTTGACCCCTAAGACCTAGTTTATTTTACCTTTTTTCCCCCTGCTGTTTGTTACTTAAACCTTCACTTTTGCTATTGGGTATTGAAACTCAATCTGGTACTCCATTCTAGACACCATACTTTAATACTGACATTAAACAAACTGGACAGTGGCAACTAGAGTGGGAAAGTACGTGATTGTAAAGTGCAGCGATGTTTAGTCTGCAGAAGAAAGATTAGGCTAAGACATCCTAAACCACCTACTAGAATTTGAAAGGCTGTGTCTTAAAAGCTAGAGATACATGTGTTGCCTAGTTTCAGGAAGTTGATTTGGGTCCAATGCATTAAAAGAAAACCAATTGCCATGTTTATCAACCCCAAACATACACCCAAATAATTTTATAAAATTCCTGCATAGCAATACGTGACTGGAGCTTGATTGCTACCATTTTACCACTTTTTGAAGCTGTCTGAGTCCATTTGAGCTGCTCTAACAAATATACAGTAACTTGCTGGCTTTAACAGCAAACATTTATTTCTCACAATGTGGGAGGCTGGGAAGTCCAAGTTCAAGGTGCTGGCAGGTTCAGTGTCTGGTGAGATCCTGCTCATTTGTTTAGAGAGGACGACTGTACTCTTGTGTCCCCCAGGTGACAAAAAGAGAGCTAACTAGCTGTCTGGCTCTGGCCCCCCCCCCCTTTTTTTTTAATAAGTGCACTAATAAGGGCACTAATCCCATTCATGAAGGCTTCACCCTCATGACTTTACCTCCCAAAGGCCCCATTTCTGAAGACCATCACATTGGGATGAGGGTTTTGACATATGAATTTGGGGGACACAAATGCTCAGTCCACAACAAATTAAACAAATATCTCCTGCTCTCTCTACCTGGTGCTGATACCCAGCACTGAGACCCAACACCAGTAGGTGTTTATCATTGTGCCTGCAGCTTGGTTTCGTTACACATGGCAATCTATCATGCTAATGGTACTCGTTAAACCTCTAGACATTTGAGTTTTGTCTCCTGACATCTGAGTTTTTTGTTTTTTGTATCCTTGACTGTGATACTTAATGGTTCAATATGATGGGCTATATTCTGTTGATTTTTATTCTGTTTGAAAGTGAAAGTCACTCAATCATGTCTGACTCTTTGCAACCACATGGACAGTAGCCCTCTAGGCTCCTCTGTCAATGGAATTCTCCAGGCAAGAATACTGGAGTGGGTAGCCAGTCCATTCTTCAGGGGTCTTCCCCACCCAGGGATTGAAATACTGGGTCTACTACAATCTATTGCAGGCAATTTCTTTACTGTCTGAGCCACCAGGGAAGTTCACTTATTCTGGTTAAGTGAACATTTTACTCAACTTCAATTTGTATAATTAAAAAAAAAAAGGAACTTTTCAGTTTCATAATTTAAAAAGCATAGTTTGTGATGTAGCTTTTTACAAAATCATCTTAACCTTTATGAGCTAAAATGGACAAAACAGTTTCACACACATCAATTAAGAGACAGCCAGTTAAGCACAGAGTGCTACTCCCTTGTGGATGTTTCAGAGGGGCAGTTTCATCTTTGCTGACCATTCTTCTCATCGCTAAATACTGAGAACCTTCCTCCCTCTGGGTGGGGATGACACTCACCCAGGGATTTGGAGAGGATTCCAATAACACATGATTCTGAGATGGTTAATTGACTTTAGCCATGTATCATATGTAATTGGAAAAAAACAAAGCACAACATGTAAATTTTAGCTTCATTTTTTCCTCACTGAACTCTCAATTATGCTTATTATTTTCTTCTCTTCTTTAAGGCTCTGGCTTTAGCTGAATGGGGTCAATGGGGCTAGACAGGGCTGCTGTATAACTATTGTGAGGTCTGTGCCCTGCATTTGAGGCTCTGGCCCCAGGAGGTGAGGGGCTGAAAGCCAGTTTGCATTCTGCTCACCAAGCCTAGCACCCTGGGGCCCGTTGGAAAGCTCTGCCTAAGTGCCCAACTCAGGGACACTCGACTAATGTTCTGGTTTGTGTCTCTGCTTACTCACTGTGGACTGAGGGACAATTTGCCAGTATGTTAAAAGCTTAACATAACTTAACCTTTGTGGGGCTATTCCTTGAGAGTAGAATTACATCCGTGTGTTGGAGTGGAGGGTGAAAGTGAAAGTCGCTCAGTATCTCTGACTCTTTGTGACCGCATGGATTATTCAGTTCGGTTCAGTTCAGTCGCTCAGTCTTGTCCGACTCTTTGCCACCGCATGAATTGCAGCACGCCAGGCCTCCCTGTCCATCACCAACTCCCGGAGCACGTCCATCGAGTCAGTGATGTCATCCACCCATGGACTATAGTCCCTCTTAATTGATGTATGTGAAACTATTTTGTCCATTTTAGCTCGTAAAAGTTAAGATGATTTTGTAAAAAGCTACATCACAAATTATGCTTTTTAAAGTGTGAAACTGAAAAGTTCTGGCATGGAATTCTCCAGGCCAGAATACTGGAGTATTCTGGCCTTTCCCTTCTCCAGGGGATCTTCCCAACCTAGGACACGAACCCAGGTCTCCCGCATTGCAGGCAGATCTTTATCAGCTGAGCCACCAGGGAAGCCCAAGAATACTGGAGTGGGTAGCCTATCCCTTCATCAGTGGATCTTCCCAACCCAGGAACTGAGCTGGGGTCTCCTGAATTGAAGCTGGATTCTTTACCAACTGGGCTATCAGGGAAGCTCATCAGGAAGCTATCAGGGAAGGAGTGGAGAGCAATTAAACACAAACCAACATTGTGTGCTTGGTGTTTTGTCACAGCCCTTGTTCTGTGATCAGTGGGAATGACCTGTTGCTGGTGGGAAGTCATTCTTCTCGTCTGTTGAGGATGGCTTGAGGACCTACTCTGGATTGGTCCTGCTGCTTCTCCTTTATGGTTAATTGGCTGGGATGAGCCTTCCTTGGGAAGAGAAGATCAACCATGACACTTCAGGGAGCATATCTGAGACTTGGTGACTTGAATGGCAAAATATAGCTCAGTGATTCTAAAACTACAGCATATTTTTTAAAGCTCATAAAATTGGCCCAAAGTGCCAGAAATCCCCATTTTGGACTGCCTTCAAGGCGATGAGAGCTCAGACACTGACTCATCGAACTGTTTCCTTATTAACAGATGTGGTACCAAACATTTTTGAGGATTGAAAAAATAAGCTGTTGTTCAAACCCTGTGAGTTTCTTAACTACAAAGCTCTCTTAACCTCTTAATCTTGAGACTTTGGGGATTTCAAAGGAAATCTGGTCACGATGTATCAATATACATACTCAGTTTTGTTGTTGTTTATCTTTAACTCATCCAAATGCTATTTGGCCAAAGACACTTATATTTGAGAAATCTTTTGAGTCATTTTATAAACTGTTGGGCGCTCTATTTCTTTCAGCCAGGAAGTTGCAGTTGCCAGCATTAAGCAGAAAGTATGTTATTGAGTTTAAGCTTTATTTAGAAAGAATGAGGTTTTGTGTGTTTGTGAATAGATTTATTTCACTGACCGTCCACTCCAAACATCACGTAACAGCTGAAATTTCTCTTAGCATTAGATATACTGTCAGAAAAGTCTCCCCTAATTAAAACAATGATTATCATTTTAACAAAATATAAATACATTTATGTTCAACACAATAGAAGAGAAAAGTTTATGAAAGACTCCCACAGGAGTAAAAATAGATCCAAGGATTTATCTTTCTTGGTGTTGTGCCATGTTCTTCTGAGGGTTTGGTATTGGTGTACATACTCATGCAACCAAACACTTGTTATTCAGTGTAGGCAGAAAAAATGGTTTATCCAAGTGTTACACTGAGGTACTGGAAAAGGAAATCACAACCCACTCCAGTATTCCTGCCGTGTGAAATCCTACAGACAGAGGAGCCTGGCAGGCTACAGTTCACAGGTTCACAAGAGTAGGACATAACTTACTGACTAAACCATCACCAGCACACCGAGGCAAGTAAAGATAACTTTTAAAAAATTCATGCCAGTCCATAGAAGGTGGGGTTGGGAGGGGAGAACTTAGCAAGCTCCATTGGTACTTCCACTTGAATAGGTTGATTGACTTTTTTTCTAGCCAAAACTGAGGTGTGAATGCTGCTGTATGTTTGTATAAAAAAAATTGAGCATCTTCAACTGATTCCCCCATTGTTAGTTATTAATATACACTTTATCCACTTCTCTCAGATTTGATATAGAGCTAGCAATTATGTTGACATTCCTGCTGAGTGGAGGGCCTCTTTCCTTAGCAGGGGTAAATAACAGGGCTTATAATGTCCTTATCCATTCATAGTGAAAACATTGACACAGAAGTAGAAAATGATTTTTCAGAGCAGCGAAGGAATTAATAGGGTTCTGAATAAAACTTTTTTGAAAAAAGGCTTTTCATCCCCACACTTGTACTTAACCCTCAGGCAGTCTGTGTAAATCATTTGGAGGAGATCTGGAAAGATGACCTAACATGTGTGTCCAGTTTTTTCCTACCAAGGGATAAATTTTGGTAAAGACATTCAACTTCTTGATGGTTCAATTCCTGCATTTATAGCGTAGGTATTGGTGCTTGCGGGTTCTCTTGCAATTCAGGTGACGAGTGAGCATGAGTAAAACCTACTATACTTCCCAGATGGCAGATGTTGTCTCCTAGGGCCCGCTTTATTGCCATCCATAGAGATACTATAATGGCTTGTTCCATATGACAATGAAGTTGTATTTCTTATCTATTACCTCTCCATGCTTTGTGGGGGGAGCGGAGATTGGCAGGAAAGAATTCAAAATCAGGGTGAAGTGGAAGGTCTGCAAACTGCAAGTGCAGAGAATATAAATTTGTAGGTCTGCTCCAGACAGCACAGTTAACTCACTTAACTTCCAGCCGTGACACCAGTGAGCTGTATTTAACATCAAAGCACCAGAGAAGGTCACCCAGGTCCCACAGGAAAGTCTGTCAAACTTATTTCAGCTCAGCTGGCATCCTGAGGAAGCTGAAAGTGTGGAGAGCTTAGTAGCCTCTGCCCACTGGTGGTACATGATAGCACTCAGGCAATTTTGTGCTGAATGAGCCTTGTGTGTGGACAGTCTGGTAGGTATAACAGACTTGCAAAACAGTAAGGGAGTTGCTAGGAGTGTTGATTCATTTCTATTCCATGTCAGAAGGGCATGTTGAAGCCTTGATCTTTTATTATTGCTGTTGTTTTTAAGTTAATAACATCTGCATGAATATCCTTGGGAAAAAAAAAGGACAATATCTAAATGTTTGATCATGGAATTTTATGCCAAATTATATGCTACTTAGCTCACCTGCACTTTGCACGAAGTGCAACGGGGCAGTAGTTGAAGTCACAGGTGTTTGAGTCGGCTTTTCTGCTCCGGATCTACCCATCCCTAAAATAGGCTTTCATCAGCCCCTGTAAGGTGGTACTTCAGTGAGGAATAAGTGGCTTTCATTGAGTGGGAGTTGCCTGCTGTTTTCCACACAGTGAAATGAGAAAGTTTGCAGCCTGAGAAGTTTTTCATTGACTGCTCTGTGCCAGGGTTTATCAGCTACGCAGTACATTCATTGCACCTACCCACTGAAAGAAGAGTTCCCACGTATGGACATTTAGTGCGTCCACATGTGTGCGTTAAGCAGAACAAGAGAACTGTAATGTCAGGGAGATAGGCTTGGTATTTTCCCTTATTTTTCAATATAGGACAAACAGGAGTAAACGAGGAAATTTTTGAGCCTAAAAGAAGTGACACAAAATACAATTCTATCTGGCAGATTTGTACCAGAAGCAAATTTAGAGAAGCAAAATTGCCAGTTTCTTGCACAACAGTCTCCACAGTGTCTGAATCTGCGACTTTATACCAATCCTATGGAAGCAAATAAAAGTGAGAAAAATAGTAATGTCGACTCATGCTTAGTCAAAGATCCAGGTGAGATTCTGTCCCCATATGAATGGACACTGTTGCCATTCTAGCTTAATCTAATGGGCATTGCAGTTTTGCATTGAGTAGGTGGACTCAAATGAAAAATTAATTAGTGAATATAATGGCCTTTTAAACTGTAAAAAGAGTAAAGTTTGAAAAGAGTCAACAACCTACATGAGGGTGTTTTTTGTTTTTGTTTTGTTTTTTTGTCTGTTGGATTATTTTGTCTGAAAACCACCAAAAAGAGTAGAGAAGGGATTGTCTGTTTACGGGAAGCATCTGAGGACGGAAATCTACAGGATTACAGCACTGAGCCCACTGTGGCTGGGAAATGTACTAGGTACTACAGGGAAAGGATGATGGAATCGCTTTCTCAAGGATCTAAGATGAGGGGAAGTGGACTGAGGCAGACTTTATTTCCATGCTTTCCTATGGATGTTGTCATATTGTGGAGGAGACATTAAAATCAGAGTAGACTCTTCAATGTCAGTCTTGCTTAAAGTATGTCCTCCCCCATTCCCAACACTGCCTTTGAGAAAAGTGGCCTCATGGGAAGAAATGAGAAAGCATGTAGTGTGGGGAGTTGTGCAGAACTGACGAAAAGAGACATGTCCTGTGGCATTTCAGTGAGACAGGATGGTGATTGCAATATCTATTGACATGAAGTGAATGGCAGCCCTTGAAAGTTTGATCGCTGCATTATCTACTAAGGTAGACTTGAGAAGTCGGTACCTCCTGATGTAGAGGGTTCTGCAGTTTGGATAATGATTATTGTCCCAACTCTTTCCATTTCTTTTCTCATCCTTCTTTCTTTCTTTTTTATTGTAGTATAATCAATACACATTGTTACATTAGTTCCTGATGTACAACAAAGTGAATCGACTATACAAGTGTCCCCTCCCTGCTGAGCCTCCCTCTCTGCCCCATCCCACCCCTACAGGTCATCGCAGAGCGCCAGGCTGAGCCCCCTGTGCTAAGCAGCAACTTCCCACCAGCTATCTGTTTTAAACATGGCAGTGTATATGTATCAATGTTACTCTCCCAATTTGTCCCAGCCTCCCTTACCCCATGTCCACACACCCATTCTCTGTGTCTGCATCTCCCTTCCTACTATGCAAATAGGTTCATCTGTACCATTTTTCTAGACTCTGCATGCATGCATTAATACATGATATTTGTTTTTCTCTTTCTCATTTCTAGTGCTTGAGTCCTAGATTCCTTTCCCTTCTCTGGCCTTATTTAACTGCTGTCCAATTCACCATAAAACTGATGTTCCTGACAAAATTTACTCTTTCATTCATCCATCCAATTTACTGTGAGTGTTTAACACATTCCAGTTGCTCTGCTAGAATTCTGAGAATAAAAAAGATGAGAGGTAAACCCCACATTGAGAAACTAGCACGCAAAGCAGTGAAATACAGTGAAACATGCTAGGTGATGGAGCGCGTGCCTTGGACGCACCATGGCCAGGTAGGGAGGGCTGGCAGAGTGTGGGAGAGCTTCCCAGAGGAAATTGGTATTTGGCTTGGCTTTCAAAAGATGAGATGACATTTTTCTGATAAAGGCAGGATAAAGGGCAATTCAGGTAAAAAGACAAATTTACAATAGCAGAGAATCGTGAAAAGGTGTAGTATCTTCATAGAATAATAATAGGTTCAATGGCACTAAATCTTAAGTTCATGATAGGCTGTGAAGGACTTGAAGTCTGGAGGAGGAAGTAAGTACAAGGTTATGCTGGGCGTTGTCCACCCTTTTATAAGATTTTTGCCTTAGGTGTCAGGAAATGAACAAGTATGTTAAGGCTTTTACAGAAATAGCCTATTTTTTTTTTATGCTAACAGACCATATTTATTGCAAAATTTAGAAAAACAAGTAAGTGAGCAGAAGATAAAGAGCACTCACATCCCACTGACAGGGTGGGCACACTGGGGAGTCCATCTGGTGATAAAGTGTGTCAGAACCAAGGGTCACCCACCCTTGGGTGGGGTTTAGTTGAACTTCCTGTGACAGGGAGCCTGAAGAGCAGTCTGGCCTGGGTGGGCTTTATTGTAGACAGGACCCTCATCCTTTCTTCCATCCTAGAGTGACCCAGAGGGAGATAAAGGCTTTTTGTCCTTTAATAATGGACCCATTCTCTAGAGGGTGTCAGTTTTGTTTAATATTTTAATCTATGTTTTAATTTTATCTTTGGGTGCACTGGGTCTTTGTTGCAGCCACAGCTTTCTCTAAATGCATCAGATAGGGATTACGCTCTAGTCACTGTGTACAGGATTTTTATGGTGGTGGCTTCTCTTGTTGTGGAGCATGGACTCTAGTCACGTGGACTCAGTACTTGTGGCTTGTGGGCTTAGTTGCCCCATGACTTGTGGAATCTTCCTGGACCAGGGATCGAACCCATGTCCCCTGTCTTGTCAGTCAGACTCCTAACCCCTGGACCATCAAGGAAGCCTGAGGGGGTTGGTTTTCTACAGGAAAGCTGCAGTGGGGCTTGAACCATGGATGTATACCCAGCTCTCAGATTTCCATCTTGGAGAGTTAGCCTAAAGCCTAAAGTCATTCTAGAAATGCCTCTGTACATGGAATCATAAGATTCTTCTTCAGCAATATGAAATGTGAAATAGACTGTCAAGGGAATCTATATTTCTTTGTGGAAATTTGTTCTCACCTTTTAACAACTGATTGATATATTTTTAAACAGTAATCTTTTAAAAAATCATGTTCTAAAGTTTGCCTAAGTCAGTTTCCTTCTGGCTTTGAAGTTATTTGTACACAAAAATAAACGAGATTAGCTTTTCTTCTCCTGGCCAGAATCAGAGTATAAGTGATGGCTAACACAAAGCTATGGGTCAGGAAGAGAAAAAAAAAAAAAAAAATCTGCTTTTTCACCCAGACACTCAGAATTATGGACTGCTCAGGTGGCTCAGTGGTAAAGAACCCCCCAGTCAATGCAGAAGCCACAGGAGACACGGGTTCAATCCCTGGAATGGGAAGATCTCCCAGAGGAGGCAGAGGCAACCCACTCCAATATTCTTGCCTGGGAAATCCTCTGGATAGAGGTGCCGGGCAGGCTACCTGGGTTGCAAAGAGTCGAACACAATCGAGCACGAGTGTACTCTGAAATATAGCCCCTGATACTAGAACCTGTGGATTGGTTACACCTCCTGAGAAAAGGGAAGAAAGAATAATTTTCATTGCCATTTTATGTTAGTGTTCTGAAAACTCGTTTCATTCTCTGGGATATTCATATTTAATTGTTGAAAATTACTCTAAAGCTAGAACTTTTCTAACAATCGTTTTTCTGAAATCACTGTAGAATTGAGTTTTCTTGGGTGATTGGTCTGTTTAGAGATTCCATAAGGACAGTTTCTCCAGTGTCCTGAGGAAGGTCCTTCAGCCATCAGTTCATGCTCTTGAAAGAGCACGTTCTCATTTCTCTTTTTGCCCCAAGGATTTCATTTCCCAGCACATTTTATTTTTCCTTTGCTTTTTGGTACTTTTTAAGTTCCCCAAATTCCCTATTACCATTTCAGTATGAAATATTATCCTCTTTCTAGGCCCCCAAATCGAAAATTCCAATCTGGGAGATTATTTCATTAAGAAGATGACTGAAATCAGTTTTTAAAGTGGAGATGCTATATCTCAATTGGAAATGGAACTTCAGGAGCAAACATTTACTGAAGAAAGAAAAATCTTTCTTAAAAAAAAAAAAAAAAACAGCTGGGATGTTTTTTCCACTTGAGCTCACTGAAAACCACTAATAAGGTCTTTAGCTGTGTGATCTCAGCATAATTCATGGTTGTCGAGAGGAATATTTGCCGACTTAGAGGATATGTTGACTCTTATCAATGAAATGCAGTCAGGCTGGTATTTATAGTCAGATTTTAAAAATTTCAAGCACACTGGACTTATTCCAAATACATAGTAAAACTGAAAAAAAAATAGCATACCATGATAAGCAGAAGTATAGGCTAATTTTGTAAAATGTGTCAGCTATGTTTGGGAAGATAGCTAAACAAGCGAAAACAGATTTTACAAAGAAAAAGCACAGGTGTTCCAGGTGCTGAAAGATGGGATAGGTATCAGCACGTGTTACCTCCTCAAATGTCAAGAACCAGGGGGAGGAAAGCTTGTCTGGTTCTTCAGATACCCTTGTTGACTCAGTGTAAATTTGGTACAGGAGGGGGGGGTCAGTGAGCCCATTCCCCCTGGGAATTGAACTCAAGTTCTTCAGAAGCAGGAGCAGGCTCCAGCTGGCACATTCCTCTCCTTTCCAGTACCCACCACTGCCTCCTTCCCTTCCGCTCTCATCTCTCAATGTTGTGAGCAGCCTCTGATTTGCCCAGGGCACCAGGCTGTGAGCCAAGCTTATTTTAATGACTATCCTTAAGCTTCAGCCAAACAGATGTTTTACAGGTGCACATTGTTGGGCAATTCACAGTTAATGTATTATTTAAAAGGTGCCCGTAAATCTTTTAAAAATGTATTTTAAATATTTGTTCTGGTGGGCTTTCTCATTAAAGGAGCCCTACAGCAAATCTTTCTTGAAAGGAGAAGGATCTCTTTATGATGTCAGTAACTATCAGCAGCCCCTAGGTTTGGCCTTGTATATATTTGATGGATTGAAAGCAGGGTAGAGCCTTATTTTCAGGCTGTTACCCTCTGCAGAGGTCCAAATTCAGCTTCACCAGCTCCCTTATCAGTTTTTATAATATATTTATTTATTTTTAATTGGAGGATAATTGCTTTAAAGTATTGTGTTGGTTTCTGCCAAACCTCAACATGAATCAGCCATAGGTATACATATGTCCCCTCCCTCCTGAACCTCCCTCCCAACTCCTTCCCCATCCCACCCCTCTAGTTTATTACAGAGCCCCTGAGTCGTACCGCAAACTCCCATTGGCTATCTATTTTACATATGGTAATGTATGTTTCCATGTTACTCTCTCTATATATCCCACTGTCTCCTTTCTCCCCCAACAGATAGAGTCCCTTATCAATTTTGTTGCTGTGTGCCTCACTGGAGGGTCAGATGGTTTGGTAGGAGGGAGGCAAATTGTCTACAATACCTCTCTTTTCCTGCTTTGCAGTGTCCTTTCAGGCTTTCCTGCAAGTTCCATATTTCTGTGAATGAACCTTAAGGAAAACACACACTCGCATAAATAACTAGATCCTCAAGGATGACAAATTTGGGAAACAATACCTAACGTGTTTAGCTTCAAAACAGGAAATACCTTCTAATTTGGGAAGTTTGGGTACATGTGTGTATTTAAATTAAATAGTGAAATCTAATAAAAACTTCCTGCCTGAAGGACTTGCATGTCTGTGCAAACAGATTTTTGCGAGCGTGCATCACATCACGTGCTGTTTCCAATATCCTACCCATCCCAGTGGGTCTCGGGTCAATGTCTCTTCCTGCTTGTGTCATGGAACATAGCTTTTGCAATTTTCATTACAAATTTGACAAAGTAACAGATAGCAGCTCAATTCCTGATATTATTCTTACTTCTGATTTACTTATCTTCTAGATTTTTCCAAAGGTCAAATTTTTCCATTTCTCTTGTCTTTCTTCCCAATTTCTTTATTTTCTTTCCTCTCGGTATGAATACAATCTGTGTCTTTCCTGATCTTGATCATCTTACCTTCTAGCCTTTCTATTTATGCCCAGATGATGCAGTCAGTCAACTGAAGTTATCAGAGAGGCTCTTCTGACAGGGTTCCAAATCTCTTTTGACAGATATTAAAATAAACATGTACTTTTAAAGACTTTTCAGCTTCTTTCATTTATTTTTATTTGTTTGGCACACTCTATGGCATTTTCTGATTTCCTTTTATTTTTGATTTTCTGCTTTAGGATTATGTTTTCTTCTGCACAGTGAGACACCACCCACATGTGCAATCAACTGAAGGAACACAAAGGATAGCTTTCCACACGAAATGACTTTTAAGTAAATTGTAATGTTTTGATAGATTACCCTCATATCTCACATTGGAGGTCTTGGTTGCAAAGCCCAAAGTCAGAATGTTATGGGGAAAAAAAAAAACCCACAAAAAAACACCTTCCTTTTGAGCATGGTTGAGTACCATCCTTTCCAAATTAGATATTCTCCTAAACTCATCATGCTCTGCTTAAGTAATCCATTACCTTTGAGATACACAGAATCAAGTCCATGACTTTGGGTCAAGTCAAAAGTGGGTTCTATCCCTGGGTTGGAAAGACCCCCTGGAGAAGGAAATGACAACCCACTCCAGTATTCTTGCATGGGAAATCCCATGGACAGAGGCGACTGATGGTTACACTCTGGGGTGGCAAAGAGTCAGACAGCTGAGCACAGCACAGCATCCAGACCTAAGTGATATTCTACTCCTTCTGTGATTCACTCACTAAAGTGAAGCAGACTTTTCAATGGTTTATTTTTTTATTAATATTTTATTGAAGTATGGTTGACTTACAATGTTTCAGGTACACAGCAAGGTGATTCAGTTATACATATACACCTATATTATTTTTTAAATTACTTTCCATTATAGGTTATTACGAGAAATTGATTATAGTTCCCTGTGCTATATAGTAAACTTTTGTTGCCTAATGTGTATTTTATTTTTAAATTTAGTTATTTTAGTTGGAAAATAATAACTTCACAATATTGTGATGGTTTTTGCCCTACATCAGTATGAATCAGCCATAGGTATACATATGTGCCCTCCATCCTGATCAATGGTTTCTTTTAAAGAAAAATTTCCAAAGAAAAGCTTCTGTCATATTTCCAAGGAGGTGTGTTGACTCATAAAGTCAAGAATATTTCAGCATCAGTGTTGGCCTCAGTAATGCCTCAGGGCTGCTCCATTTCCAGAAAGAGGAAATAGGGTCCCACTGAAGATTTAGTAGAAAAAGTTTTGAAAAATATCATGATTAAGTAAACAAGTCACTGTTAGGGTTTTTGGCCTCTTCTTATCTTCAGTGGTAAAGAATCCCCCTGCCCAAGCAGGAGACATGAGTTTGATCCCTGGGTCAGGAATATCCCTTGGAAGTAGGAAATGGCAACCCACTCAAGTATTTTTGCCTGGGAAATCCCATGGACAGAGAAGCCTGGCAGGCTACAGTCCATGGGGTCGTAAGAGTCAGACACGACTTAGCCACTAACAACAGCGTCTTTAACACATACTTCTTTGTAATTGGGGCTGGCCTCTGAGTTCACGGGTGGTAGATGCTGGCAGGGGGAACCTACGGCGCCTTGGCTGTCTTGATGGTCTCCCGGCAGGCTTCACCAGCACCCGGTGCCTCTGTGCGTGGTCACCATCAGGTAACAGGCTGGCTGGCTGCTGCAGCCAGGGCACACAATGCCCCGACAGCTGACAGGTGGTGTGGCCTGGCGCTGGAGGAGTGTCCTCTCCCATCTGGAAGGTGGCCAAGCTGGCACCTGGCAGGAGGAAGAGCCAAGGCAGCGAGAGCTGCGGCTCCTCTCATTTCATCTCAGAGGGAGATGTGGGCTCTCTGGCTTGGTCAGAGAAGGTGCACGTGTTCAAGAATCTGCCGTGGGAGCCCAGACTTGGCCATGGCTGCTCCTCGGGCTCCAGTGCACACATCTGGGCTGTTCCCACCGATGATCGGCTGTAGCCAGGCATCTCTTTCTCTTAGCCCAGCCACGTTACAGGCGGTTAGCATTGACATGATTGATCTGCCTCTCGCTTTTTTTGAGTCCAGTTCATGATAATCAAAGCAGTGAAGAGTCACTCCCCAAGGATGTGCACTGAGCCCATAGACAGCCTTTTGGTGTGAGTGCCATTCAAACGAATTTGCATTCTGAAAGCACTAAATGTGGAGAGAGAACCATGAGAACTCTGCCAGGGCAGTAGAGATGGGAAAAGACTAAACTATCGAAAGGAAAGTTTTGGCAGAATAACACCCAATAGATAAATGCCTTTATTGCTATTATGGATACATATAGAACTCATCAGAATCTGTTGTAAATGAAACAGACAAGTATGTGTTAATTCTCTTCTGATTTAAATAAAGAAGTTTAAAACAAAATTTTAAAATTTGTTCTCAGAACATCTTGCTCTTTTTTTGAAAAAATAATTTTATGTATGGAAGTATAATTTGCATATATAAAAATGCACATATTATAATTGTAAGTATGATATCTTCTTACTAGGGAACCAGCACCCTGATGATAAAATAGAACATTCCTAGTACCCCAGAAGTACTGCGTGCTTTTTTTGATCACTTTTCCCCACTTCATCTCTCTTGAGGTCTCCTCTACTCTGACTTGTCATCGTATAAATTGGTTTTGTCTGTTTTACACTTATATCATTAGTTGGCAAGTATTTTCTCTAATGAGCCAGACAACAAATATTTTAGGCTTGGGGGGCATCATGTCTCCACTGCAACTATGCAGCTCTGCCATTGCAATGTGAAAATAGCCACAGGGAATACATAGACATTTGGGGATGGCTGTGTTCCAATAAAGCTTTATTTACAAAAACAGATGTTGACTGAATTTGCGTGTGGCTGCAGTTTGCCAGCCTCTGCTTTACATAAATGCCTGCTGGTATGTTTGTGAGATCAATCCAATGGTGCAGTGGGGCCAGCTCACACTAGCTCCTAAGGACCAGCTATGTGCATCTCTTCCCAGCTCAACAATCAGTGACTTCAGTGGAATATTTACACCATGGAAACTGGCAAATGCTACAAACCATGCCATCCCCTATTCCCCATTTGCTTTGGAATGTGAAAGAATAGGGTGTTAGTGACAATTAATTCACTTCATGTCTCCTAGTTTTTGTTTCTTCATTTGTAATGAGGTTGTGGAAACACCCAGAGATAATGTGTATAACATGCTTAGTGTCTTTCATGCTGCTGCTGAGTCACTTCAGTTGTGTCCGACTCTGCGGCCCCATAGACAGCAGCCCTCCAGGCTCCCCCATCCCTGGGATTCTCCAGGCAAGGATACTGGAGTGGGTTGCCATTTCCTTCTCCAATGCGTGCATGCACGCTAAGTCGCTTCAGTCATGTCTGACTGTATGCGACCCTATGGACAGCAGCCTACCAGGCTCCTCTGTCCACAATGTGCTGCTATTACCTGTTTCATCCCAAAATGATGATCATATTCTGGAATATTTCCGGATATTAGCAGATTGTGAGAGTTCATCTTAGCACTTTCTATGTTCTAATTTTGGATCTTTGATGCTCTTAATGACGTTGGAAACATCTCTGACACTTGCCCCCCGCCCCAGTCTCCAGTTACATTGAGATGTATACCTGACTCAGCTTTTTATACCTAGAATTGGCTCTGACATTTCTATACCTAGAAATGTCCTCTGGTCCTCTGCACATTTAGCCCGTCCTCCACAACTGTCGTTAAAGTTTGCCTTTTCCAAAGTGTGACACGTATCTATTTGTTAATAGTTCCCAGAATACTGGAATGTTTTTGCTAATGTTAATGGTTCCCAGTGCCCACAAGTTGGGCATCATCCCTTTCACCAAGTCATGTATTGTCCCAATCCTTCATCTCCATTATATGCTCAGCATACTCCAGGCCTCTGGTCATGCTGATGCATATTCTCACGTCATTTCCACCTAATCTGTAAGGGCCAGTTTCCATGATACCTCCTCACCCTCGACGTTTTTCCAACCCTCCTTCCTATCGCACCCACAGCAGAATGAATTGTACCCTCATCTATGTCCCTATGGTCATTTGAGCTTAACATTTGTTATAATGCATATCCCATCATGTTTTAATTGGTTGCTGGTTTATCTGCCTCTCTTATTGAGTTGTGAGTTTCATGAGGACAGAGGCTTCTTCATACCATCTCACCATAACTCTGCTGGGATACAAACAGGTGGCTGGAATGTAAGCCAGAGAAACAGGGAAACCCAAGAAGGTAATAACGTGGGCTAATTGTCACGCCCCATCCAGGATCTGCCATCCCTGGGTAGGCACGTCTAACAAGAACTTCTTTCTGGATGAGGAAGGGCTCCTGGTTAAATTGACATTTGAGAAAAAGCCAGGAACTAGTTCTTTGAACTGATTATCTCCAGAACACCTTTGGGAGAGTGTTTAACATACTTCTATGGGTGTGGCATTAGCTTTGTGGGACACAGATTTTAATTGCGGCTTTCGGCCCAGCATAAGCAGTGGCTAACACATTTCTCTTTGCCCTGGGTGGCTTTTGCATTTGATTTCTCAATGGTTATAAAAACTCAAAACCTCTGTTCATGTGGTGGCATTACTAGCCTTCCTGATTTGCAAATTCCATACCTATTCTTACACCATTGCAATATATTCAATACAGCAGATGTAGCTTATCTTACATTGCCATATGCCAGTCGCACAGCTGGGATGCTCAAGACTCTAACTCAGGCAAAAGCATTAAATAGTTCCTAGGGCAGGAGTCTGATCTCTCACACACAAGATTTTCAGTTACCTGGTACTGCAGGGAGATGGAAATAGAGGGAGATCAAGTTGTGGATGTCCTGAAAATAGAACTGCAGAGATGGAACTGAGCTTGGTAGGCAACCAGAAGTAACTGAAGCTTGACTCTCAGGTTATGGGAGGGTTCAACTGGCATGTGTTCTTAGAATAAATTAGAGTAGGAAGAAACAAAATGCAGACATCCTGTGAGAAGTCTGCTACAATAGTCTGATATTGTAAGTAATGATGTAGGCTCACAGGAAGTAGCGAGGTTTCTAACTATGGTAGTGGCAGTAAGATTTTTATACACACACACACACACACACACACACACACACACATATACATATATGGGCTTCCAGGTGGCACAGTGATAAGGAATCCACCTGCCAATGCGGGAAACCCAAGAGACTCAGGTACCAGTCTGTTGAATAAAACAAATTAACCAATTAACACATTTGAATGTCCCCTCTGGGATATCTGTTTGGGAATTGTATAAATTAATGAGACAAAACATCCGTTCCTGTCAATCAAGGTCAACCCCAGGTCAGAGTTTCTCCATGAAGTTAAATTTCATCAAATTAGCTTATGGGACATGGTTTTTCCAACATAACAAGAAAATGTGTTGTGACTCCAGGATTTATCGAGTGACACTGGTAAGCTTCTCTTTCCTACTTGCATGTGAGATTTTATAATTACGAAAGCTCAGGAAAGTTAGGTTTAAAGAGGCTGAAATTTTTCTCCTCTCCGTTTTTTTTTTTTTTTTTAACAGAACTGTTACATGGTGATGTGTGGTAAGAAGAAAACAATACAGTAACTGAAAAAGATGTAATATTTATAGATTTTAGTAAAACATTCTGTTGGGCAAAATGTGACAAACGACATAAAAGGCAGAAAATGTGGATGATTTTGAGCTATGAGGGGAAATTTACTTTTCCAACTATCACTTCTAAAATCTGAGAGGTGCTTATTTGAACTTGGGGACATCAAAGCAGTGATTGAATTATCATATTAATGTGGTTGATGTTTTATGTAATATGTTTGTTTATACATGGGCTTTCCTGGTTGCTCAGTGGTAACGAAGCTGCCTGCCAATGAAGGGGATGTGGGTTTAACGCCTGGGTCAGGAAGATCCCCTTGAGAAGGTATTCTTGCCTGGGAAATCCCATGGACAGAGGAGCCTGGCAGACCACAGTCCACGAGGTTGAAAAAGAGTCGGACATGACTGAGTGCAGATGCATGCATGCATTCAAGGTGGTCACTGTAATCAATTCAGATTTAGGTAATTTTCAAATATTGAAAAGAATTTAGGTGATTTAATGCAGGTATGTGAAAGAATCTCAAAACCAGAAAGATTTATCATTAAACAAACTTATATTCTGGAAATAGAATGTGGCAAAATAACATGGTTTAATGTCATACTAATACTACATTCTGGGAGGATTTACTTCATTTAGAATAAAGCAAGGAATTTGAATGTTATAAAATTATTTGTATTAAGAAGCCTAGAATTTGGAAATATATTTTTTAGTAAAAATAAAGCGCTAGGAAGTCATGAGTTTTAAATACACACTAATTTTCAAAATAATATATAGAATTAAGAAATCATCTGTATGATTTATCCCTTTAAAATGAACCTAAATTTTGGCCTCAATTAATTGGATAGTAATGGAATAAGATTTTTTTTTCTTACTTGAATTTTACAAGACAGGTATACTCATTGAATATCCCTTAGTAGTTGTAATGTAAGTCACTCAGTAGTTGTAATGTCTGACTCTTTGCGACCCCACGGTCTGTAGCTCGCCAGGCTCCTCTGTCCATGGGATTCTCCAGGCGAGAATACCAGAGTGGGTTACCATTCCCTTCTTCAAGGAATCTTCTCGACCCAGGAATTGAACCTGGGTCTCCTGCATTGCAGGCAGATTCTTTACCATTTGAGCTACAGGGAAGACCTGTTGGGTAGGGTACAAATACATTTCTTTACTATAAAAGTTTATTTAATTGTGTAAAAAAAAAAAAACTCGATGTTTTTTGGATGCTCAACCATTTCTAAGGTAGCTTTCTGGAAATAATTAAATTTTTATAGCGTTTTAATTTTCTTCAGTCAATAGAGTTGAATTTAATATCTTACTAGTGTTTAAACATGTGTGGAAGAAGGAAAGAGCATCTCTGTTGGTTGGGTCTCCTCCTTCACCCCATTTCTCTGCCCAATAGTTGCTTTTTTTAAGAGCAGACAGATTAAATTGGTTCTCAGAATTGCTTGGCTTTTTTGATTCTCTGATTAGCTTCATTGTGTTTCATCATCTGCATAGAGAGGATAATAGTGCCTTTAGTCAAAAGTCGTGGAGCACCTGAGTTCTATGGGTTTCCCTGGTTACTCAGATGGTAAAGAAGTTGCCTGCAGTGCAGGAAACCCAGAATAGATCCCTGGGTCAAGAAGATTCCCTGGAGAAGGAAATGGCTACCCATTCCAATATTCTTGCCTGCAGAATTCCATGGACATAGGTGCCTGGTGGGCTATTAGTCCATGGGATTACAAAGAGTAGGAAATGACTAAGCAACTAACAATTTTACTTTCACTTTGAGCTCTTCAATTGAAATATGGGGGGAAAAAAACATTATTGCCTCCTTGAACAATAGATAAAAAGCACATCCCATTCACCTGTTGCCCTTATAGCTTAATAAAAGAATGAGACATTTCAGTACTTTTGAAATTTAACAAGAATTTTTGAGGCAGTATAATTAAATACTTGAAGAAATTCTCTTAAAGAGCAGTTGTTAATAACTTTTCAAATTCTCAAATTGTAATCATTGAATATTTCTAATCTGAGATCTGTCTGGGATGTGGGGTGGTTAACACTTCAGAAGTTATCTTGTGGATTCAGGTTCTGGATTACATTATGAAATAGAGTGCTAGAATCATTTATTTCTAGACCTAAAGAATTTCAGAGCAAGAAATTCAGTGCTCTACTTCTACAGGTAAATAATAAAAGCAGAACTCAGATTGGGTTTGATCCAACTGGCAAAGCTATGCCATGGAAGAACAGGGCTCTTAATCCCTAACAGGATTCCTCATGCCTCTGTTTCATTTTATTTCAAGAATAAATGCTCTTGATCCCTAGATATGGGAGCTTTCAGAGACACTTCCCCGAAAATATAAGTTTCAAAGTAATTGGAATTTTTACAGGCAGCACTGCACATATCTGCTCTGTATTCTCGCTTTGGGGAGATAATGTGTCCCTCTCAGGTGTTACACGTGTGCTCTGATGGTCAACCCCAGTATCTGCCCCTGAACTGTAGCTGTGATGACCGGTGGGGCCCTGAGCTGCTGCACAGACTGAGTGTGGAAGCCTGAATGGAGATGAGCCAGTCAGCGCCACTCCCCCTGGGACTGAGAACTGTGACAGAAAGTTAAACTCCGATTCCTGGACTGTCTCAGTGAATGCTGGCACCAATAGGTGGCATTGCATAGCTCTGGGAGCAGAGGAAGCTGCTCTGTGGAAAATTATAGGCAGAGAATTTTGCTGGAGCCTGACTGGTTTTCCAGTTCTGGGTTCTAGTCATTCCAGGGAGCCAGCTGTACTGGGTTACGTCATAGCACACTGCATGCTAAGTCGCTTCAGTCATGTCTGACACTTCATGACCCCATGGACTGTAGCCCACCAGGCTCCTCTGTCCATGGGAATTCTCCAGGCAAGAATACTGGGGTAGGTTGTCATGCCCTCCTCCAGGGGATCTTCCCCACCCAGGGATCAAACCTGCATCTGTTATGTCTCCTGTAAATCTTTATTAGAAATTCCTTTTTAATTTTTTTTTAAATCTTCTCTAAAGCTAGGACAAATGGAAGTCTTACTTGAAATGATGCCTAATCCATGTTTATCCTTTTAAATATCTTTATGGGAGAAAGAAGGATGCCTTTTGTGACTATGAACATTGCAAAGAACTCTATATTTCATTCACAGAAATGCACAAGGACACCCAAGGTTCATCTCCTTTTGTCTGTCTTTGTCCCTCCCGCCCCCTCCAGTTTATATCTTTGAATTCCAAACTCTCCTTTACTGGAATTCCTGTTATGTGCCATGTACTGTGTTCCATATAGGTCTTCTTATTTCCTTTCAGCCAAATATATATTTTTGCCTTTCATGAGATGAGGTACACTTCTTCAGTCAAGCCTTTTTTTTTTTTTTTAAGATTGTGTTTGAAATTTTGAAAGTTAAGAACTTTGATTTTAGAGTCAAGTTTCCACAGTGATGGAAGAGTTGTGCACACAAAGCAAAAGACCCCGGTGCTATTTATCTTGATTGAAGGGCAAGATTTCATAACTAGCCATGGTTGCTCTTTTGTAAAGATGGGAGTAATTTTGCAACCATTCTGTATCTTTTCCAAAGGCCAGAGAAAGAATAAATGGACTTAAGTTGAAATATTGAAAATGCTATTGAAAAGAAATGCTCTCGAGAAGAAAAGATTGTCCAGATGGTAAAAGCTGTTGAATATCATGTGGCGAGCCGAGTAGCATTATACAACACCGTCCGCTGTGCCTGAAATTGCAAGATTTTCATTGTCTGATTTTTGTAGTTGTTGTCCCTAATAATTTTGAGTACTATCTTATGGAGGTTCCATTAACAGATTTCATAAATGTCCTCTATGTTAGGCAAATTTTGTAACTTTTTATATACTATTTTACATGGCTCAAACATTTTTCATGATTTTTCATGAATCCTAATTGGATTCTCCAAAAATATTGCAAAGAAAAATCTAATTTTTTCTTCTCAGATCCAGTCCAAAATATATTATATAGTTTCATTTTCAGTTGACCAAATTGTAATTTAAATATTTATGGGGAAAAAGTCAAGGCAACCGGTGCTTATTGGTAATAGTGAGGAGATGCTTATAATGAATAGTGACAACCCCAGTTTGTTCAAAATCAGTATTTTAGCCATTAATTATAATTTTTCCATCTTAAAAAAAAAAGCTTTTTTTTCCATACTATTACTTACAGATGGTATTTTGGTTTTAAGTAAGGCTTACTTTCTATCTCTACATATTTGATAGATGTACAGTCGCTAAGTCGTGTTCCACTCTTTGGGACCCCATGGACTGTAGCCGGCCAGGCTCCTCTGTCCATGGGATTTCCCAGGCAAGAAATACTGGAGTGGGTTACTGTTTCCTTCTTCAGGGGAGCTTTCCAAGTCAGGAACTGAACCCACACCTCATGCATTGACATGCGGGTTCTTTACCCGCTGAGCCACCAGGGAAGCCGGTGTATTTAATAGTACAATGGCTAAAATTCAGGGTGTAGCTTGAGAACTTTTCAAAAGAGAAGGAAGCAGCAGCCAGAGAATGAAGTCCCCCTGCCCAAGTTGTATATTTTGCCACTGAGTAATCCAGATTTAACCCTGCTTGGTTGCCTGCTTATGTAATGGGGCATTTTTCTTGCTATAGGAGTTTTATAACAACAGGACATTGATGTAAGCATGTATCTTTACCCTAATTGCTGCTGAGTCTAAGTGTTTTTCTGTTGTTCTGTACAATCTCTTTAGGTCTCTGAGAATATTCTCAGCTTCTAACGCTAAGGATTTCTCTGTCTTTGCCATCTTTCTTTCAGAAACAAGGTAGACAACAGAGCTCTCACTTCTGCACTCTGCCAGGGTGAAAGTATTTTAATGGGGCAGCCATTATGTAAGATCTATTTCACAGAGTAGTTGAGCACATAAGCATTGCCATATGCTATGGGCATGGCTTTGCTGGTCAAGATCTATTAAAGCAAAAAAAAAAAAAAAAAAATTGCTGTACTTTGTAAAATATTAGACCAAGCAAAGCTCCCTGTGCCCCTGGGCTTTCTTCCTATTCTTCCCTATTTTCCTTTCTCCCTTGTACAGTACCAGTCATCTGAAGAAATTCTTTAAATAGGAGAAGTATTTTTTTGTCCGTTTAGACCTGTGAAATCTAATCGACCCATCCGAAGAAAGAAAATGAATTATTTCAGGGACTTGTTTATTTGGAAGAGCAGATGGTCATCAAGGTGATTTGTGTTTCTTTATGGAGGAGACAGACTTCTGCCGTGCATTGTTCACTGGAAAGATCAGTTGCCACATTTGATAGAATGTGGTCTTTGTACCTTAAAGTAGCTGGCTATCAATTCTTGCCGCTTTCCTCTAAAAAGTTGTGGGCTATTTTTAACTTTCTGGTAGCTGTTATGCAGAAGTAGCTACATGGTAAATTTGATAATGATTGAAGGATTTTAGATTATAATTGCAAGATAAATATCTGTAACATCCTTATAAACCAGGAATCGGTCTGATATACTTTCTCGGAGGTGTAGTATTTTTTTTTTTTCAGTTACAATTGCTTTAGAGGGATTTTCTTGTAGCCTGGTAATAATAAATATTCTCTCGAGAAATAGAGAAATGATGGTATATTTCGACTAAGAAGCTGTCACATCTCGTTGGCTGATGTATTTTAAAGACATGGAAATAAGGTCCAGAATAAGACGCTGTTTTTTCCTCCAACTTCTGACGTGAAAGCCTTTAGAATATATATTAATTTGCATGGATATACCACATATTATAGATTTGAAATATGTATTTCTTTACTTGTTAACTTCTGTATTCAGTAATTTTTCTTGGAAAAAAACATTCAGATCGGTGCATATCATAATGAACTTTATATTAATATTGCTATTCAGATACGTGAATCCTTGTGGTCTTATTTGTCCTTTTAGGGCTGCTTACTGACTGTACTGAGAAGCTCATCATTGAGGAGATTGTCTTTCTGTCAGTGTCCATGTGGCCAAAAAGAGAGTCTGATGAAACTATTTAAAAAATCTTGCTGTGTTTGTAGCAGAGCGAAATCCTGTGGCCATGCTGGTGATTAGGCATTATCCCCATCCTGTAAACCTTCAATTTGTTTGGAAATGAATGCCATCTTGGCAACACTCACCAACCATCAGCCTTGCCAAGGCCACACTGGCCTGGATTCAGTTCTCTTGGCCTGGGTGTCTTATTTTTCCCTGTGCAGTCCTGATGGAGCTGGGGGATAGCTTTTAGCCTTGAAGCACTAGTGAAATCCTTAGCTGTGAGCAGTTTGTATGTGACTTGAATTGTCTTCAGGATCATCTGACCTGCAAAGGACTCCACAGTCTTTTCATGTCGTCTTGCCTGTCCTTCCCAAGTGCACTTAGATGCTTCAAGTAAATTCAGTTGCCTTTTTCTTTGGTTTGTTTCATTTTTATTTTTCTTCTATCTTGAATATATATATATATATATATATTTAAAATTTTACATTGTTCTGTTGATTTCTGCCCTACACCAATACAAATCAGCCATGATTATACAAATATCTCCTCCCTCTCTAGCCTCCTTCCCCTCCCACTATCCCACCCCTCCAGATCATCGAGAGCTCCAGACTGGACCCTCCGTGCTACACAGCAACTTCTCACCAGCTAATCCATCTTACATCTAATAGTATATATGTTGATGCTACTTTCTCCATTCTTCCCACTCTCCCCCTCAATTGCCTCTTGATATTGGTGAATTAACTCTCTTATGGAGGGAAAAAAGCCTACATCTAACCCCAACAAAGCACTTTCAGTTGATGTGACAGAGCCTAAAATTCACTCCAATCAGATATGAAAGATTTATATCATTCTCTACCCTGTTGAGTTGAAAAGAGCTTCCAGAGGACTAGAAAAGTATTTTCACACCAGCTTCCAAAATCCTTTGTTATAATTTTGGATAAGACCACAGAAGAGAATCTTCATTCAAGTTGGACCTGATATGATGTGCCACTCAAATTTATCCCCCCCACTGATTAAGGATGTGGATGGCTCAGGCAGACTGCTTTCGACTTTGAAAAGACTGTCAACATCATCATGAATCAGCCCTGGTATATTAGAGAATTTTCTCAAAGTAGCTCAGCTGAATCCCCTGATTCCAACTGTCTTGTCCTTTAACTAATTCTACACACCACTTCCTGAATGAGTTAACTCCTACAATGCAGCTCTAGTAATGTGGGAGGTGGGATGGAGGAGCCTCTCATCACTTGTTGTTGTTCAGTCGCTAAGTCCTGTCAGACTCTTTGAGACCTCACGGACTGTAGCGTGTCAGGCTTCCCTTCTCTGTCCTTCACTATCTCCTGAAGTTTGCTCAAATTTATGTCCATTGAGTCGGTGATGCCATCTAACCATCTCATCCTCTGTTGTCCCCTTCTCCTCCTGCCCTCAATCTTTCCCAGCATCAGGTCTTTTCCAGTGAGTCAGCTCTTCTCATCAGGTGGTCAAAGTATTGGAGCTTCAGCTTCAGCATCAGTCCTTCCAATGAATATTCAGGACTGATTTCCTTTTCAATGGACTGGTTTGATCTTGCAGTCCAAGGGACTCCCAAGAACCTTCTCTAGCACCACAATTCAAAAGCATCAGTTCTTCGGCACTCAGCCTTCTTTATGGTCCAACTCTTGAAACCATACATGACTACTGGAAAAACCTTAGCTTTGACTATATGGACTTTGAACCCTGGATTCATTAGTATTCACTGAGCTCCATAACCTTTCTTTCCATCTTCAGCTTCCACTCCATTCCTTCGCACTAACCAAATATAATATCCTATTTGTGGTAGGTAGGGTAAAGCCTCTCCTGAGGTGTCTACCTCCTACTCCCCTGAACCTGTGACTATGTTATAGCTCATGGCTAAGGAGAAGTAAGTTTAGGAAGGCATTAAGTTTGCTAATCAGCCACCTTGAGGTGGGAAGCTTACCCTGGATTAATAGGGTGTGTTTGGTGTCATCTCAAGGGTCTTATAAGTGAGAGAGTCAGAAGCCTGAGAGACTGGAACATGCTAATTAGACTTCTGGCTTGGAAGATGAGGAAGGGGGTCATGAGGCAAGAAAGGGAAGTGATGGGACCTCCAGAAGCTGGAAAGTGCAGAGAAACAAACAATCCCCAAGAGCTTCCAAGAGGAATGCAACTCTGGGGAAGTCTTAATTTTTAGCCCAGTGGGACCATTTTGAATTTTGAACCTCCATAACTGTTGATAATAAATTTGTGTTATATCAGCTCCTAAGTTAATGCTGAATTGTTGCAACAGTAAAAAGAGACCCATACAATGTTGTATAGTGTAGTAGTTATGAAAACAGACTCTGAACCCAGACAGCCAGGCTTGAATCCTGACGCCAACACGAGCTTTGTGTCCCTGGGCAAGTTACTTGAAGTTTTCTGCAACTTGGCTTTCTTCCCCTACTCACTGAAGTTTCAGATAACTAGATAACTGTTTTCTCCAAAAAACATCTTGTGCTTCACTGCTAGCATAGTTTGCTAATGTTATGCCCATAATTCTACTTGGGAAAAAATGTACTTATGTTATTGAATCCTGCACTGATATTCTCTCCTCAAAAATTTTTGTGATCCCATCAGGGTAATGTATGTCTTCCTCTGTTTTTTTCTTGGTGCAACTCTAACATTTTTATTTTTATCAAGTTGCAAATTTTGCTGTAGTCAGGCATTGCATTTACTTTATTTGAACTCCTTTAAAATATGGACAGGTTTTGTTCACATTTGAATCTCCCACCCCTAAGGATTTGGAAAGTACAATGCTTGTTAAAGATGTCCCTAAATCTCTGTGGAATCAGTGAGCAGGTTGCCTTTTCCTTCTCCAGGGGATCTTCCCCAACATAGCACTGAGCCCACATCTCCTGCATTGGCAGGCAGATTCTTTATGACTAGGCCACCAGAGAAACCCGAGTCTTATAAAATTAAGGGTTCCATAAGATGTTGTTGGAGGCTATACTATCCATTTTAATAAATAAATGAAATCATATCCCCAGGAAGGGTTTTAAAATGTTCGAGGATGAAATGGCTAAATAAATTTATTCAAGCCATTCCAGTAAAATGAATTTTTAAGTTCACAACTGACAATTTGTAATACATTTTTTAAATATTAAAATTAGCACCCAGAGGTATCCTTTGCAGGGTTCAAATGCTCAAAATGTTAGTATCAGGGCCTTGAGTAAGGGTGAAAATTGATGGAGATGTGTTCTCTTTCCTCCTGCCCCAGCCCTCTGCTGGGGTCCAGTCTCAAACTCTAATAAAGGGAAATGGAGAAAATAAACAAGGATCTTAGTGCAAGCAGACAGAGGATGGCATTGCAGAATGATTTTCTCTGTGTCTGGAGGAATAGAGAGAACACAATGCCCTCGGTTAAGACTGATTTTGATATTTTATTCTATTTCATACACCGGGACCAGTGGTTCCCACATCCACTTCTCCATTAACGGCTGGAAGTTTTCTCTATAAATTATGCTTGATCGTTTCAACGGAAAATTGTGGTTGCGATCAGGAAATTCTGTCCTTGTGTGCTAGTTCAATTAATGCTCTGAGTTCTGGAGAAAGAGACAGCTTAATGTGGATTCCACCCTTGTCACTTGGGACTTTTGTGGCTTTGAGCCCAGCTTTGCTTGTCCAAACTTCTCTTTTCTTATGTAAAGCTATTAATAATAAAAGAACCTACTTTAAACATAGCAGTTATTACTCTTTCCAAAATTCTGCTTTGTATATCTTTTATATTTTAAAGAATAAAGTGTCATATTATTATTTAATAAATGAGAACGCACATACAGGATATACTTAGATAGCAAAGCTAGTTTAATGTACAGAATAGATGCTCCTTTATTCATTTGTGAAGAGCCTGATTTGGGCAGGAGCATTGTCCATGTCAAAATACTAATTCTTTGTGTGTTTGAAGGCTAGTTGAAAATTTGACCTTTAATATTGAAGTGGGAAAAAAATTCTGATATGCAGAAATGAAAGAATTAACAGCTATACTGACATGGTCATTTTTCCAGTGCTTGTCAGAGCATAAGTACCTGAATATCCCCTGGGAGCACATGAGGTTAGATGCAGAGGAAAACAATTAATAGGAACAGTAGGGGAAAATCAGAGATTCACCTTTAACCTCAATTGAAATGTGATAAATGAAATTGATGTTTCAGAGTGCTATTAGGGGGCTAAAATAATAGGTGCTCCTGCTCAGCTGTGTCTAACTCTTTTTCATCTCCATGGACTATAACCTGCCAGATTCCTGTGTCCGAAGGATTTCCCAGGCAATAATACTGGAGTGGGTTGCCATTTCCTTCTCCAGGGGGTCTTCCTGACCCAGAGACTGAACCTGTGTCTCCTGCATTGACAGGCGAATTCTTTACCACTGAGCCACCTGGGAAGCCCAAAATAATAGAAATGGTGCTTATGAAAGTTGTTCAGTCGTATCCAACTCTTTGTGACCCCGTGGACTATACAGTCCATAGAATTCTGCAGGCCAGAATACTGGAGTGGGTAGCCTTTCCCTTCTTCAGGGTATCTTCCCAGCCCAGGGATTGAACCCAGGTCTCCTGCATTGCAGGCAGATTGTTTACCAGCTTGAGCCACAAAGGAAGACCATGGTGCTTATATTAGGATGTAAAAAGAATATCATTTCTCAATGTAAACTGATTTGTGCATGACTACCTAATAGACAATTATAATTTAATTTGATAATGGAGAATTTTCTGTCAATGGGCCTACTTACACACTGGACTACAAAGTAGAAACTTGAAAAAAGAGTAGTTAGCATATGTGTGTGCGTATGTGCCCTGTTGGTCATAACCTAATAGTATTTTTTTAGAAAAACTGAGTTGTAGAAGACATATTGATGATTTTAACCATATTTAATAGGCAGGCTTGTTGTTATAGCCCAACTTTTGGGAACCAAAGTGACTTATTGAAGGACAAACTCTCTTTAATGTGGTATTTTCTCCCTCCCTTCCTTCCTCCCCTCCTTTTCTGAGAAATATTTGTTGAATGCCCCCTATATGTTAGGCAGCGGGGAAGAACAGTGATCTAACAGGCAAAAATTCTCCACCTCAGGCAGCTTACTTTATAAGATAATAAATTAGACAAGTAAGAGACAGATAATAAACAAGACAAATAAGATAAATAGTATGTCAGGGAGTGATATGTCTCTGAAAGCAATCTCCCGCGTCATCTGAGCTTTTTCCTCAGATCTTCAAAAGTTATTTTTCCCTAGCCATTTTATCTGAAATTTCCACCCTCTACCCCAAGTACAACTTATTTCGCATCTCAACATATCAGATTTCTCAATCCTTTTGTCTGGATATTAGTAATATCTTGAATTTAACCTCTTATCCTCAGATAACTACAATTCTATGAACAACCTTGGTTTGACGTTATGGAACTCAATTTTTTTGTATTGTCTTTACTTATTCAGTTCAGTTCAGTTCAATTGCTGCTTATTCAGATACCCCCAAACAGGAAAATTGGGTGTAACACCATTCTGACATTTTCATTATGAATCTGGAAAATGAAATGGAGTCTCTACTTAAGCTAATGAACAAATAGTTTTGAAAATAATTGAAAACATCTCACAAACCCAAGATCTAGTTGCTGTGGCATACTCCCAGTAAAGTCTCTATTGGAATACCACACACTAGTGGCTTGTAGATTTTACTATATCCATACTATAAAATGGTTGCTTCAGTACTGAATATACATGAGTGAATCCTGAATGTAAAATCAGTATATGAACCTGAACCTTGGTTTGGTAGTTTTTAGCCAAACAATCTTGACCTGCACCAGCAACTTGGCTTGTAGATTAATTCATGCTTATAGTCACCTGGATTCATTAAGAACAAAACCCATAACTCTGTAACTAGTTCCTCTGAAATATGCCTTTCAAAGCAAAGTATTCAGTTTAATTTAGTTCAGTCACTCAGTCTTATCTGACTCTTTATGACCCCATGGACTGCAGGACGCCAGGCTTTGCTGTCCATCACCAACTTCTGGAGCTTGCTCAAACTCATGTCCATCAAGTCAGTGATGCCATCCAAGCATCTCATCCTCTGTTATCCCCTTCTCCTCCTGCCTTCAATCCTTCCCAGCATCAGGGTCTTTTCCAATGAGTCAGTTGTTTACATCGGGTGGTCAAAGTATTGGAGTTTCAGCTTCAGCATCAGTCCTTCCAATGAATATTCAGGACTCATTTCCTTGAGGATTGACTGATTTGATCTCCTTGTAGTCCAAGGGACTCTGAAAAGTCTTCTCCAACACCACAGTTCAAAAGCATCAGTTCTTTGGTGCTCAGCTTTTTTTATAGTCCAACTCTCACATCCATACATGATTACTGGAAAAACCATAGCTTTGACTAGACGGACCTTTGTTGGCATAAATATTTGTTGAGAGATTGATTCATTAACAAGACTGTCAATCTCTACAGTAAAATAAGAGTCTTTGTCTGCATATTACTGTCCTTTTAAAACAAGCTCTTTCATGATTCCTTAGAAACTTATGCAACTTACAGTGATAACTTCTTATAGTTTGGACTTAAGGAGTTAGTCTACTGAATTTGCTGATGCAGAATATTTTATCCTGCACACAAATGCTTCAGAGGTCATGACTTAAAATATTTACTTAATATTTGTTTTCTGCAAATTTAGAACTGACCAAATTTGGCCAATTTTAGTCATATGAGAGATGAGTGGTCATTTATGTTCCTTCTACAGGCTACTATTGTTAAACTGAAATTGAAAAGAAACAAAAACAAGGTCTTATTGATTCATCTAATTCAGGGAACTTTGAAGTCAGTACTGAAAGTACTCCAAAACTTGTGCTTCCCTGGATTTTTTTCTCCATTAAAATGCCCCTAATGAAAGAGGAAGTTGAACCTAATTAAGGAAGTTGAGCTGACACTCTTAAGAAATCTGAATATAAGGTCTGACTAATAAGCTAGAGGTTTCTTTGAAGATTTATATCTTATTTTAAAATTCATGTGATTTTAAATTCATCAATAATATAGATTTTGATATTTTTAAAAATCATATTTTTTTTCCTGTCTTTGCCAAAGTCACACTCTAGGTTGCTGTTATGACTTCAGGTAGCCTCTGCCTCATAGTCAGCTTTTCTAGGCATTGTAGACTGGTTTGTTTGATTTCTCTTCAGTATCAGATTCTGACTCAAATAGAAGAATTTCTGAGTTACAAATGGACTTATCTAAGAACTCAAGTGTCCAAAAGATCTCTCTTGACCTGCTCGAGTACTTAACAGCAGCTGTTATTTAGACCATATAGTAAGTCAGCCTTTCCACCAGCTGACTGGCTGCTATTTCTCAGGAAATGACACTGATTTTTTATGACCCTCACATAAGTAATGATAGTCAACCTCCTCGATTCATTCAACTTTAATTGAATAAATACAGTGTGGATTCTGCCACAGGATCTCAAAACCAAACCCAAAGTTGTTCACCTAAAATTAAACAACCTTTGACTGTATGAAACTAATAGGAGTTGAAATGCAGGAAGTTCCATTTAGCAGTCAAGACCCCTAGACAATTCCAGACTTAATCAGAGCATTGCCTCCATGGTTGGTTCAGAGAATATACGGGGGAAAATATGTTAAATATATGACATTCTGTTATGGTTGCTTGGGATGAAAGGACCTGTTTGCCTGTGAACCTATTAGAAAAGCAGCAAGCTTGGAAATATATTGAACTGTCAGTAAATTCTACAGAGAAATTGGCTAGTTGTCACTTTAAGTTTCTGAGACATAGGGACATATTTTAAACAGGCTAACTTGTTCTTGTCTGGCCTAATGGCAATGGGCTTAAAGGCAGGTTTTCTTTTTTTGTTTGATTTGGGTGGGAAAGGTTTTAATCTTATCTCTTTTTAGTTGACTTTACATGTATAACACAGAAGTCTGTAGTTTCTGTATATTGTCTTAAAATTGAGAACTCTAGATGTTGTAGTAATCATTTTTAGACCTTATTTTATGCTACTAGTTAATTTTGCAGTGCAAATTTTCTATAGTACTGCATTGGCCAAAAAGTTCCACCCAAATGAACTTTTTTGGCAACCCAATATTTGGGAAAAGAGTAAATGATTTTAATAGGAATGATGCATAAAAACTATGTCAAATGCAATATTTATGCATTATTTATTGAGCTGATTTAACACATATTTATTGAGCATCTACTACATGTCAAGCACGTAATACTAGGCATTTAATATCCAGCAGTAGAATGGACAGTGAAAGTTTCTGCTTTATGAGGCTTGTGTTCTAGTGAGAGATAGGGGTAAGCAAGCAGTGAAGTAAACCAGGTATTATCAAATGTTAAAATGGTCTGAAGGAAATTGACAAGCTTAGGTGTCATAACTGTCATGGGGGAGATCTCCATTTCATAAGATGGTTAGATGGTTCCTTCAGGGAAGAGCATTAGAGCCTAAACCTGACAATATGAAGGTTCTAGCTTTAGCTAGAAGAAGAGGATCTAAGGCAGGTAAAGCCTTCTGTACTCTGAAGAGAAATGTCATTGGAGCTTTTATTAATAGGAGGATGAGACTTAGTTGATATCAAAGCCAGTGTTCAGCTTCTTTAGGAGCTTGGAAACCAAGGGGAGCCACTGAAAAATGTCAAGGATGTGAGATAATATCAAGATCAGATTTATAGTTTTAAATATTTAGACTGCTGTGTAGACAATGAATTTTAGGGATATAGCAGTGAGAACAGAGACCATTCCAACTGTTACAGAAGCTCAGGCCCGGGTGATGGTGATGTGGACGAGGGCTGCTGAGTGGGGATGGGGAGGATTAGAGGCATTTGAGGTTTTGTCTCGGGGCAGAAGCGTTAGAACTTGATAAAGCATTCCATGTATGTGTCTGTGAGTGTGTTTGTGTGTGTGTGTTTGTGTGTGGGAGAGAAAATACATACACCCTGGGTAGTTAAGGGTGAAGAACATGTAGAGAAACGGAAGATGAGGCAGCAGGGGAAATCGACGAGAACTTCTGTTTCTTGGTTTGAACAGTAAAACAGAACAACAGGTCTATCAAAAATACAATTCTTGTTTACAATTTGGAAAAACAGTTCAGACTTACAGCAGGTTGAAAAGTGTTGGCATCAAAATGGATTCTTTTGGATTTGGTTTAAAATAGAAAGATTGGAAGGGGAAAGATAAAATTTCTGTTTCAGAGCCCTCAAGCTTGTATCTTTCTTGAACACCAAAATTGTTTTCCTTAAATAGGTTTATAATCACCATGCTTTCAGTAATTGCTAGGAATGATTTAAATTTTTCTTTTTACTATAAATCATCCTTGATATAGAATGAAAAGAAAGTGACATATTTCTTTGTTTTTAAATGTGACAGTGAATATTGTTTCACTGATGAAATGATGTTCTTTCAAGTCTTGGTGATTGTCTTTTAATTTCAAAGAGTCCAGAAAAGAAAGTGACAGCTGTTAACTTTTGGAAGTATGAGAGGGGTGACAGAAGCGTGCATTTAAATCATGTTAAAAGCTTGACTTGAGCTGTTAGAAGTTTAGTAATTTATAGTAAATGATATACAGTGAGCTGAAACTGATGAAAAATCAACAGAATAGGCATTGGAACAGGCAGAGGTTATGAAAATAATAATGTAAAAAAAGCACAATTGACTTAGTTAAGCGAAATATATGGGCTTATCTTTTATAGCAATTTCTTTGAAGGTACTTAGAAAAAGTAGATCAAGCCTTGCATATTGACTGACTTTCTCTGTCAGCTCATTTCACACTATTTCCTGAGGGCAAAATTTTTATCCTTTATTATTCTTACTAACATTTTGAATGAAAATCTCCTCTAAGCCAATCTTTACCAATAGACAGCTAAAGTAATCATTGTACATGCCATCTGAAGGAAAAACTCAGGAGAAAGCACCTCGCATTCTGTATGCATTCAGATATTTCACAGGATTTCCATTTCGTAGAAATCTGACATCTACATCTGACATTTGATTTTTGCTGATCCCTATGTATTCTGTCTTATCTATTTAGGACTTCATTGGAGAGAACAAAAATACAGCTTTGATTCCATTTTCACAGTATAACCTCATTTACTTGAATTTATTTTATTTTTACTTCAATTAAATTAATGTAGAATGACTAGAAAACTATTGCCTGGGAATCCTCAGGTAATTTGCATATTGATATATTGATTTTTCTGAGTTAACATGCTATTTAATACAGATTGCTTTCATAGTGAACAAGTAGGCATAAAGGTATAAGCTGTTCATATTGAAAAATGGATATAAGTTTGAAAAATATTTTTTCTGTCATAACTTAAGCAGTCAGAAAACTCTCAGGATGGTTTTTGGTCTGCTTAAGGGCCAGTCACTTAAGGGATATCTTAAGAGGAGGAAATTAAAAGACATTTGCTCATTGGAAGAAAAGCCATGGCAAACCTAGACAGCATATTAAAAAACAGAGACGTCACTTTACTGACAAAGGTCCATATAGTCAAAACTATGGTTTTTCCAGTAGTAATATATGGATGTGAGAGTTGGACCATAAAGAAGGCTGAGTGCCAAAGAATTGATGCTTTCAAACTGTGGTGCTAGGGAAGACTCTTGAGAGTCTCTTGAATAGCAAGGAGATCCAACCAGTCAGTCCTAAAGGAAATCAACCCTGACGATTCATTGGAAGGACTGATGCTGAAGCTCCAATACTTGGCCAAATGATGTGAAGAGCCAACTTGTTGGAGAAGACCCTGATGCTAGGAAAGATTGAAGATGGGAGGAGAGGAGGATGACAGAGGATGAGATGGTTGGATGGCATCACTGTCTTGATGAACATGAGTTTGAGCAAACTCTGGGAGATGGTGAAGGATCGGGAAGACTGGCGTGATGCAGTCCAAGGGATTGCAAAGAGTTAGACACAATTGAGCAATAGAATGACAACAGCTCCATCCTTTTCCTTTACACTTCCTTCAGGACGCTTCTCCTAAAGTGGATGTGTGAATTATGTTTTAGCTCAAAACTCTCTACCCTAACAAACCCAGATGGGGACTACAAGTGGCCTTCTCCATACTAATCTTCTATAATTGTTTCTTGTTCTGTCCTTCCTTGATCTCCTACCAAACTGAACTACAGTTGACCCTTGAACAACACAGGCTTGAATAGCATGGTTCCACTTGTATGTGGATTTTTTTTCAGTAGTGATCAGTGGTTGCTTGAATCCTTGGATTCAGACATGCAGTATGTAGGGACCATGTATAGGGAGGACCAGCTATAAATTATAAGAGGATTTTCCACTGTGTGGAGGGTTGGTACCTCCAACCCTGCAAGGGTCAATGTACTTGCCCCTTCCCCAGAAACATTCCCTACCCCATCCGCAGGAAATTCATAGATCCTTTCCACCTTGCAGTACACACCTTGCTTCTCCCATCGCTGGGATCCAAGGTTGTTGTTTCATCACTGAGTTGTGTCTGACTCTTTTACAACCCATGGACTATATCCTGCCAGGTTCCTCTGTCCATGGAATCTCCCAGGCAAGAATATTGGAAGGGGGTGCCATTTCCTTCTCCAGGAGATATTCTTACTGCAGGGATTGAACCCTCATCTCCTGCATTGGCAGGTGGGTTCTTTACCACAGAGTCACCTGGAAAGCCCCATTTTGTATACAATGTGATTAATAAGATATATAAAATAATTTATCTCATTTCTTTTACCTTTAAATGTATTTTTAGAAAATATATAGTTGCACATATAGTTCTCTCTTCATTATTTATTTCTATATCTATTGGTTTCAATATTATTTATTTCTGTATCTGTTTCTTTTCTGGAATCTGTATCAACATTGCTCAATGAAGACATCAGCTGTCAAACCCACTGACTTGAGAATTTACTAATTGCTGACTGATAACAGCTAGCTTATTACCTAGATTCATAAGTAAATGGGTAAATGAATAAATTTTATGGACCAAAAGACTAAAAGATGAATGACAGTACAGGCTGTGTTTGTCTCACACTTATCTATCCATCTTATCTAGCACATTCTCTGCCAATTACGAGTCCTTTATACATCTGTCTTACATACTAGTATAGAATTACCTCCAATTTTTTATTGATTTAGTCCTAGTATATAGAACTACCTTAATTTCATAATGTCTATCTAACATAGACAGAAATCAGATTGATTATATTCTTTGCAGCCAAAGATGGAGAAGCTCTATACAGTCAGCAAAAACAAACCTGGGAGCTGACTGTGGCTCAGATCATGAACTCCTTATTGCCAAATTCAGACTTAAATTGAAGAAAGTAGGGAAAACCACTAGACCATTCAGGTATGACCTAAATCAAATCCCTTATGATTATACAGTGGAAGTGACAAATAGATTTAAGGGACTAGATCTGATAGACAGAGTGCCTGATGAACTATGGACGGAGGTTCGTGACATTGTACAGGACACAGGTATCAAGACCATCCTCATGGAAAAGAAATGCAAAAAAGCAAAATGGCTGTCTGAGGAGGCCTTACAAATAGCTGTGAAAAGAAGAGAAGCGAAAAGCAAAGGAGAAAAGGAAAGATACAAGCATCTGAATGCAGAGATCCAAAGAATAGCAAGGAAAGATAAGAAAGCCTTCCTCAGTCATCAATGCAAAGAAATAGAGGAAAAGAACAGAATGGGAAAGACTAGAGATCTCTTCAAGAAAATTAGATGCATATTTTTATTTCTTTTTTGATTTCTTCTGTGATTCGTTGGTTATTCAGAAGTGTGTTGTTCAGCCTCCATATGTTGGAATTTTTAATAGTTTTTCTTCTGTAATTGAGATCTAATCTTAATGCATTATGGTCAGAAAAGATGGTTGGAATGATTTCGATTTTTTTAAATTTATCAAGGTTAGATTTATGGCCCAGGATGTGATCTATCCTGGAGAAGGTTCCATGAGCACTTGAGAAAAGGTGAAATTCATTGTTTGGGGGTGAAATGTCCTATAGATATCAATTAGGTCTAACTGGTCTAATGTATCATTTAAAGTTTGCATTTCTTTGTTAATTTTCTGTTTAGTTGATCTGTCCATAGGTGTGAGTGGGGTATTAAAGTCTCCCGCTATTATTGTGTTATTGTTAATTTCCCCTTTCATACTTGTTAGCATTTGTCTTACATAATACGGTGCTCCTATATTGGGTGCATATATATTTATAATTGTTATATCTTCTTCTTGGATTGATCCTTTGATCATTATGTAGTGGCCTTCTTTATCTCTTTTCACAGCCTTTGTTTTAAAGTCTATTTTATCGAATATGAGTATTGCCACTTCTGCTTTCTTTTGGTCTCTATTTGCGTGGAGTATCTTTTTCCAGCCCTTCACTTTCAGTCTATATGCATCCCTTGTTTTGAGGTGGGTCTCTTGTAAGCAGCATATAGAGGGGTCTTGTTTTTGTATCCATTCGGCCAATGTTTGTCTTTTGGTTGGGGCATTCAACCCATTTACGTTTAAGGTAATTATTGATAAGTATGATCCCATTACCATTTACTTTATTGTTTTGGGTTCGGGTTTATACACCCTTTTCGTGTTTCCTGTCTAGAGAATATCCTTTAGAATTTGTTGGAGAGCTGGTTTGGTGGTGCTGAATTCTCTCAGCTTTTGCTTGTCTGTAAAGCTTTTGATTTCTCCTTCGTATTTGAATGAGATCCTTTCTGGGTACAGTAATCTGGGCTGTAGGTTATTGTCTTTCATCACTTTAAGTATGTCTTGCCATTCCCTCCTGGCCTGAAGAGTTTCTATTGAAAGATCTGCAGTTATCCTTATGGGAATCCCCTTGTGTGTTATTTGTTGTTTTTCCCTGCTGCTTTTAATATTTGTTCTTTGTGTTTGATCTTTGTTAATTTGATTAATATGTGTCTTGGGGTGTTTCGCCTTGGGTTTATCCTATTTGGAACTCTCTGTGTTTCTTGGACTTGGGTGATTATTTCCTTCCCCATTTTAGGGAAGTTTTCATCTCTTATCTCCTCAAGGATTTTCTCATGGTCTTTCTTTTTGTCTTCTTCTTCTGGGACTCCTATAATTAGAATGTTGGAGCGTTTCATGTTGTCCAGGAGGTCTCTGAGATTGTCCTAATTTCTTTTAATTTGTTTTTCTTTTTTCCTCTCTGATTCATTTATTTCTACCATTCTATCTTCTATTTCACTAATCCTATCTTCTGCCTCCGTTTTTCTACTATTTGTTACCTCCAGAGTGTTTCTGATCTTATTTATTGCATTATTCATTATATATTGACTCTTTTTTATTTCTTCTAGGTCCTTGTTAAACCTTTCTTGCATCTTCTCAATCCTTGTCTCTAGGCTATTTATCTGTGATTGCATTTTGATTTCAAGATTTTGGGTCATTTTCACTATCAATATTCAGAATTCTTTCTCAGGTAGATTCCCTATCTCTTCCTCTTTTGTTTGGTTTGGTGGGCATTTCTCCTGTTCCTTAACCTGCTGAGTATACCACTGTTTCTTCATCTTGGTTATATTGCTGGGTTTGGGGTGGCCTTTTAATATTCTGGTATTTGTGGATTTGTATGGAAATACAAAAAAACCTCAAATAGCCAAAGCAATCTTGAGAAAGAAGAATGGAACTGGAGTAATCAACTTGCCTGACTTTAGGCTCTACTACAAAGCCACAGTCATCAAGACAGTATGGTACTGGCACAAAGACAGAAATATAGATCAATGGAACAAAATAGAAAGCCCAGAGATAAATCCATACACATATGGACACTTTATCTTTGACAAAGGAGGCAAGAATATACAATGGAGTAAAGACAATCTCTTTAACAAGTGGTGCTGGGAAAACTGGTCAACCACTTGTAAAAGAATGAAACTAGATCACTTTCTAACACCGCACATGAAAATAAACTCAAAATGGATTAAAGATCTAAATGTAAGACCGGAAACTATAAAACTCCTAGAGGAGAACATAAGCAAAACACTCTCAGACATAAATCACAGCAGGATCCTCTATGATCCACCTCCCAGAATACTGGAAATAAAAGCAAAAATAAACAAATGGGATCTAATTAAAATTAAAAGCTTCTGCACAACAAAGGAAAATATAAGCAAGGTGAAAAGACAATCTTCTCAATGGGAGAAAATAATAGCAATTGAAGCAACTGACAAACAACTAATCTCAAAAATATACAAGCAACTTATGCAACTCAATTCCAGAAAAATAAACGACCCAATCAAAAAATGGGCCAAAGAACTAAATAGACATTTCTCCAAAGGAGACATACGGATGGCTAAGAAACACATGAAAAGATGCTCAACATCACTCATTATTAGAGAAATGCAAATCAAAACCAAAATGAGGTACCACTTCAAACCAGTCAGAATGTCTGCAATCTGAAAATCTGCAAGCAAGAAATGCTGGAGAGGGTGTGGAGAAAAGGCAACCCTCCTACACTGTTGGTGGGAATGCAAACTAGTACAGCCACTATGGAGAACAGTGTGGAGATTCCTTAAAAAATTGCAAATAGAACTGCCATATGACCCAGCAATCCCACTGCTAGGCATACACACTGAGGAAACCAGAATTGAAAGAGACACATGTACCCCAATGTTCATCGCAGCACTGTTTATAATAGCCAGGACATGGAAGCAACCTAGATGTCCATCAGCAGATGAATGGATAAGAAAGCAGTGGTACATATACACAATGGAGTATTACTCAGCCATTAAAAAGAATACATTTGAATCAGTTCTGATGAGATGGATGAAACTGGAGCCGATTATACAGAGTGAAGTAAGCCAGAAAGAAAAATACCAATACAGTATACTAACACATATGTATGGAATTTAGAAAGATGGCAATGATGACCCTGTATGCAAGATAGCAAAAAAGACACAGATGTGTATAGTGGACTTTTGGACTCAGGGAGAGGGAGAGGGTGGGATGATTTGGGAGAATGGCATTGAAACATGTATCGAATCGAATCGACAGGAATTGAATCACCAGTCTATGTCTGATGCAGGATACAGCATGCTTGGGGCTGGTGCACGGGGATGACCCAGAGGGATGTTGTGAGGAGGGAGGTAGGAGGGGGGTTCATGTTTGGGATCGCATGTACACCCGTGGTGGATTCATGTCAATGTATGGCAAAACCAATACAGTATTGTAAAGTAAAATAAAGTAAAAATAAAAACTAAAATAATAATAATAAAATTTTTTTAAAAAGAAAAAGAAAATTAGAGATACCAAGGGAACATTTCATGCAAGGATGGGCTCAATAAAGGATAGAAATGGTATGAACCTAACAGAAGCAGAAGATATTAAGAAGAAGTGGCAAGAATACACAGAAGAACTGTACCAAAAAGATCTTCACAACCCAGATAATCACGATGGTGTGATCACTCACCTAGAGCCAGACATCCTGGAATGTGAAGTCAAGTGGGCCTTAGAAAGCATCACTATGAACAAAGCAGATGATGCTGTGAAAGTACTGCACTCAATATGCCAGCAAATTTGGAAAACTCAGCAGTGGCCACAGGACTGGAAAAGGTCAGTTTTCATTCCAATTCCAGAGAAAGGCAATGCCAAAGAATGCTCAAACTGCCGCACAATTGCACTCACTTCACATGCTAGTAAAGTAATGGTCAAAATTCTCCAAGCCAGGCTTCAGCAATACGTGAACCATGAACTTCCAGATGTTCAAGCTGGTTTTAGAAAAGGCAGAGGAACCAGAGATCAAATTGCCAACATCTGCTGGATCATGGAGAAAGCAAGAGAGTTCCAGAAAAACATCTATTTCTGCTTTATTGACTATGCCAAAGCCTTTGACTGTATGGATCACAATCAACTGTGGAAAATTCTGAAAGAGATGGGAATACCAGACCACCTGACCTGCCTGTTGAGAAACCTATATGCAGGTCAGGAAGCAACAGTTAGAACTGGACATGGAACAACAGACCGGTTCCAAATAGGAAAAGGAGTACGTCAAGGCTGTATACCCTGCTTATTTAACTTATATGCAGAGTACATTGTGAGAAATGCTGGGCTGGAAGAAGCACAAGCTGGAATCAAGATTGCGGAGAGAAATATCAATAACCTCAGATATGCAGATGACACCACCCTTATGGCAGAAAGTGAAGAGGAACTAAAGAGCCTCTTGATGAAAGTGAAAGAGGAGAGTGAAAAAGTTGGCTTAAAGCTCAACATTCAGAAAACGAAGATCATGGCATCTGGTCCCATCACTTCATGGGAAATAGATGGGAAACAGTTGAAACAGTGTCAGACTTTATTTTTGGGGACTCCAAAATCAGTGCAGATGGAGACTGCAGCCATGAAATTAAAAGACATTTACTCCTTGGAAGGAAAGTTATTACCAACCTATATAGCATATTTAAAAGCAGAGACTTTGCTTTGCCAACAAAGGTCCATCTAGTCAAGTCTATGGTTTTTCGAGGGGTCATGTATGGATGTGAGAGTTGGACTGTGAAGAAAACTTAGTGCTGAAGAATTGATGCTTTTGAACTGTGGTGTTGGAGAAGACTCTTGAGAGTCCCTTCTACTGCAAGGAGATCCAAGCAGTCCATTCTAAAGGAGATCAGTCCTGGGTGTTCATTGGAAGGACTGATGCTAAAGCTGAATCTCCAGTACTTTGACCACCTGATGCGAAGAGCTGACTCATTGGAAAAGACTCTGATGCTGGGAGGGATTGGGGGCAGGAGGAGAAGGGGATGACAGAGGATGAGATGGCTGGATGGCATCACCGACTCGATGGACATGAGTCTGACTGAACTCCGGGAGATGGTGATGGACAGGGAGGCCTGGCGTGCTGCGATTCATGGGGTCTCAAAGAGTCAGACATGACTGAGTGACTGAACTGAACTGAAAATAGAGGACTTCATGCAATGGAGAAACAGTGGATTCTGATAAAGGGAATTGGGACATTTACGTGCCCCAGATGCAGAAAGATGACTTTCTGGCTGTTCTTAAGAGCATTCGCTGTTCCCGTTTGCACATAAAATCAATAGATAGTTTGGTAAGCTATGCTTTCAGGTGATTAAATTAAAGTAGCCCATCAGCAATTCCTAGGTCCCTTCTGTCTTAAAGGACTCAGTGAATCCTCTATGAAGTCTCAAAAAGAAAACCAGCTGAACCAAAAATGCATTCTGCATGGCTTCTGCTTGCACTCCATTATATGCCACTCAGTCTTCCTAATATGAATGTCTTCTTCAATTCTAAGTATCCTTTAGCAGTTTTCTTCCTGACTTTTCTGTCTTCTCTCCTCAGTAATGAACTCTTCTCTGCTGTGGAAATGCCCTCTCTCTAAAAAGGCCAAGTCACATTGCTATGAAAGGGTAAAAGTTTGCATTCTTTTTCTCCATCACACTTGTTTGAAAGATAAATGGAGTGTGTAGGTCTCCTGGGTTGTCTTTCAAATCCAGAATTTATTCTAAGGATATTTTGATAACAGAGCTCACAGTACATACTAGAAGAATGTGTACATTTGAAGAATACTCATAATCTAGGGACTCTACTGTCATGAAAATGATAAAAAGATTTATCATACCTAATAAAAGCAGCACATGTGTGGTACAAGTGGTGACACTTCAGGGTAATGGAAAGATTCTGTTTCATGCACATTTTAAGGATATCTAGATCAACATGGGCTTCCCAGGTGGCATTAGTGTAAAGAACCTGCCTGCTAATGCAGGAGACATAGGAGACGTGGGTTCAATCCCTGGGTCAGAAAGATCCCCTGGAGGAGGGCATGGCAAGCCACTCCAGTGTTCTAGCCTGCAGAATCTCTTAGACAGAGGGGCCTAGCAGGCTATAGTCCATGGGGTCGCAAAGAGTCAGACAGGACTGAAGCGACTTAGCATGCACATACACAGACTGACATATTTCATTAGAAGTCAGATTTTTGTTAAAAGTTTACAGTTATCCCTATTTTATAGTATAAATACTGAAAACTTCAGAAATATTAGCAGTTAAGAAATGCTTCTGGGAACCTCTATTTAATTAAAGGGTAATTTTAGATACCTACTCTTTGGACACTTCTATAATTTGTAAAATGTCAATGTAAATGTATCTCATTTCTTACAAAGCATCTCAATTTGTGAAAATGAACAATCTGGAAATTTTACAAGTTGTGACAAAGATATATACGCTTACTGAAAAACTGGTGCTTAAGGAGTTTGCAAGCAAGCTCACACCAATTTAGTTCTATCTCTAATTCTAGTCTTCAAACTAGGCCAGTGTGGAAATTAATTTTAGAGCAGATAGAGTATTCTGCTGATGTGTGTCACATTTTAAAAGGCATATTGATCTCTTTACAGTTTCTTTTGTGGACTATAGGCATGGTAAATGCTCACTGTAAGAATGTGAAATATAGAAAGTTTGACACACAAATAAAAAGAGTTGCGTATTTGATACAGAGTGTTAGCCACTTTTAATGTTTTCATACACAAATTTCCAGCAGCTTTTCATTCTTACATACAGTTAGATTACATGTATATAATATTACAAGAAGCTTGCATCAATTGCATAAATTTTTGATTCAATAGTATGCTGGAAATGTCGTCTTTCTGTGTTAGCACATGGAATTACCTCTTTTATGGCAGCATAGTGTTGCATGAAGTTATTGCCTCATAATATATGTAACCAAGCCCCTAATGATGAACATGTCCATGTTTCCCAATTTTTTATTTGAGTGACACTAACGTGAAGTTTCTGGCACACTTGTCTTTGTGCCCTGATCTGATTGATTCTTCAGTAACATTTCTGCATATGACCTTGGTGGAACAAGGGTATATAGATATTAATACATATTGCCAAATTGTCTTCAGAAAAGTTGTGCCTGTTTATATTGTTTTCATTTTCTCTAGCAATACAAATCTAATTTTTGCAAATCTAGTTATTGGGACAATAAGGTTTATTTTTTCAAGTTCAAGTTATATATAATATTGGTACCTATTTTTATATTGGGTGATACCAGAAAAGCTAGCAGATATGCATACTGTTTTCTCATTGTGATTTCCTGGTGATCAAATATTTAGCCTGTTCCTTTGAACTTATCTGACTTAGATCAGCATGTTCTTGTAAATTCAGCTCTTAACTAGAGACTTAACTTGTTTTTCTTTAGATCTAATATCTTCTTGGGTTAACACATGTTCCTAAATGAAAATTATTTTTCTGTGTACATTTGCTGCTATTTCATAGGAGAAAGACCAGATGAACTTAATCATCTATTTTTTTACTGTCTCAGACTGTAATCAAGCTTGATTTTATAGTGATAAGATTCCTGTTGTACAATTACTATCTAAGAGAGACACAAATGCCTAATTTCATGACTTTGTTTATACTTACACTGTTGTGGAAAGTAAATGTTTGACCCTTTTCTGAACCAAGATAAAGTTCTGGGTCACTCTTTATGTGCTTGATTCAATAACTGCTAAAACCTACAGATCTAAAACAAATCATTGTAACCTATTAGCTATACTGTTCTATGACATTTAAACACATGAGCTAGAATTGAAAAACCAACACCTTTGTCTGTTCAGTAAAGTGTCTGATAAAGCCAAGTATCTCCATAAGCAGTTCTGTCTTTCTAAAATTAATTGGAATTGTCTATGAAATATAATTGGCCAGGGCATTTGGGATTTAGCACATCTTCAAGGCCATGATGAACCCCAATACTTGAAGTCCATTCCATAGCTGCCTTCGTTGATTTTGTTCAGAATTAGATTGGGGAGATTTTTTTTTTAATGAGGTACAAGGAAAGAATAGATCATCTAAAAAAATTGTGTTTAATCCTAGATTAGATAAGCCTCATGTAAGGTTTTTTTTTTGTTGTTTTGTTTTTTGGCTATTGTTGTTTTTCCTCAAATTAAATTCCCATGCTGGCATAGACCTCGTTCCCAGAAAAGTAAGTGGAACAGTTAGCCAGACTGTCAAGACATATCATCTTGTGGTCAACAAAGGAAATTTTGAACTCGTTTCTGTGGCCTGTTGCAGGCAGGCTTCTGACTGAAGTAGAAATAGAAAGCAGTTACTTTACTTTCTGTTATCTGAACAGAGGGAAAATAATGAACCTAAGTTTGAACCTTTGCTGTTATCCCATTGAATGCTTATTTTTCAAATGAAGAAAGCAGTCCTAAGAAGTCACACAATTTAAGGATTACCATCTCCTGATAAAAATCATCCAACTCTCCAGCCAATGAACTCCTTTTATCTTTCAAAATGGGGATTGCATGTTTTTTAAAGGGGTCATAAAGGGACCTGCAATGATAATCTTGGTGTTTCTGAGAAACACATTGCTAACAAAAAAAGGGAAATAAAATCAAAGATCGTGTTACTAGAAATAATTGAAAGGAAGTCTTATCCAACTTTACCTTTTGATAAAAAGCTGCTAGAGAACATTTCACCTCTGAGAGGAAAACAACTCGCCTCAAAGGGGTATCTTTATAGCCATGAGTTTATATGGTTCCTTTCTTGGCAAGGACTTTGTCCCGGTTTTCATTAAATATATGCTCAGTGTGAGTTGAAGGTTCATATCTTAATTCACAAAACTTGAAAAAGTTTGTACTTTGCCACTTAAATTTAGAAGCATTCATATATGAATATACTGCGCTGTAGAGTGACTTGCAAAGGTCTTTATTTAAATCAGTCATTCTAAACCTGGAATCTATGTGTCTCTTTTTTAACATCCTCTCCTTAGGGATGCCATATTTCTTTAGAATATAAAATATTCAGTAAGATAAATAGAACCTTAGGGACCTGCATATCTTGAATATCTCAGAAGTTGGTTCAACAGCTTCACCTCCAATTCTATGCCCTATAGAAATACAGAGCTATTGTCAGGATTTCTGAAAATTTCTAGGACATTTTCTGTGTCTCTAGCTTTTAGAGTTTCACTTCTTACATATTTTCTTCATACTGTGCTATGTAGCATAGATGTGAAAATCATCGCCATCTTTGAGTTCCCACAAAGACTACCTACACAGAAACTAAAGATTTTTCTACTATTGGGTTGGCCAAAAAGTTTGCTTGGGTTTTTCCATAAAATGTTATTGAAAAAAAAGAAAACTGGAAAAATGGGACAGGGATTATCTCCATTTTTGCAGTGTCTTTTGCACACTCCAGTGTCATAGTCTTTGTTAGGAGAGAGCTTCATGCTCTTCATAGCTCCTCTTTCCTTTTCCCCTCTGTTCTCTCCTCTGGTCTCTTCTGCTCTGTTCTCCATGGAGGTAGAAAACTTCTCTCTTGACACTCTGAACTTGCACTTACGCCATCAAAAGCTTGTTGAGAAATTTTCCCAAGCAAAGTAAGTTCCCTTCCACCCTTCAGCCAAGGAACCATGGTGCCAGGGTACACCTTTTTTCCCCTACCATGTTACAATAAAAAATTTATAATAAACTGTGACAGCCCACAAGGTCAGTTTGCAGAGGCCATGAATAACTTATTACCCCTCACCTGTCATTTTGCATAATCAATTGGAGTACAAGTCATCAATGTACATAGCTCACTGATCTGCAGACTAAAAAATATAACATCTATGAAGGCATAAGTGCAGCAGTTATTTTAGTGCATTAGAACGCATGTAAGAATTAAAGATTTTAAAATTTAAAAAATAAAAAACTAACTAACTAACTAAATAAATAAATAAAAGAAAGCAGAGCAGCAGTCACTTACTTACCTTGAGCCATGAGACCTCCTTTTACATTGTATACCTGTAATATCTAGGCTGTTCTGGAAACTGCTGGTTTTAACTGTACAGCATGGAATTATGTTTGTATTCACTTAGCTGTTGTTAGCAGAATATTCCCTGCTTGTTTTCACAACAGTTTCCTGCGGGGTTTATGGATAGTACTTCTATATTTTCTTGCACACTGTTGAAGAACCTCAAGTTAGAGGATTACTTTGGTGGGATCATGGATGTGGCTGTAACTCAACAGCAGCAATGTATACATGCCGACTCATTATTTTCAAGATCAAAATACTAGCCATTGATTTTCGCCGAATGCATCAACAAAGATCATGGAAGTCTAACCAGATAGGATAGTGATGCACTGACGTTCAGTGTCAGGCGACAGGTGAACGTGTATGGAGCTCTAAGCACATTTGAATATGTGTAACTTGAACCCCCTTGTACTTAGCATTCAGTTACGTTTTTGATGCAGGTGTGGCATTAAAGAAACCTTCAGTTCAGTTCAGTTCAGTCGCTCAGTCATGTCCGACTCTTTGCGACCCCATGAATTGCAGCGTGCCAGGCCTCCCTGTCCATCACCAACTCCCGGAGTTTACTCAGACTCACGTCCATCGAGTCAGTGATGCCATCCAGCCATCTCACCCTCTGTCATCCCCTCCTCCTCCTGCCGCCAATCCCTCCTAGCATCAGAGTCTTTTCCAATGAGTCAACTCTTCGCATGAGATGGCCAAAGTACTGGAGTTTCAACTTTAGCATCATTCCTTCCAAAGAAATCCCAGGGCTGATCTCCTTCAGAATGGACTGATCTCCTTGCAGTCGAAGGGACTCTCAAGAGTCTTCTCCAACACTACAGTTCAAAAGCATCAATTCTTCGGCGCTCTGCCTTCTTCACAGTCCAACTCTCACATCCATACATGACTACTGGAAAAACCATAGCCTTGACTAGACAGACCTTAGTCGGCAAAATAATATCTCTGCTTTTGAATATGCTATCTAGGTTGGTCATAACTTTTCTTCCAAAGAGTAAGCATCTTTGAATTTCATGGCTGCAGTCACCATCTGCAGTGATTTTGGAGCCCAAAAAACTAAAGTCTGACACTGTTTCCACTGTTTCCCCATCTATTTCCCATGAAGTGATGGGACTGGATGCCATTAGGAGAGAAGAAATATTAGCAAAATCTCATATACTCAAAGTGACAAAGATTACACTAAGATCAGAAAGCACAAAGAAAGCTCAGCAGGAATCTTTTGTCCTAGGATCACCAATCGGGTCTTGAGATGAGCCATGTTAATTTCCATCAAGTTACAGAGGTTTCTAAGTGAACTCTGTTAATTTGGGTGTTGTGTATATGAGTCAAATGGTGTTGATGTGCAGAGATGTTTGGGTGGCACATTAAACAGAAAGAGGTCGTGGAGGAACGTTTGCTCAGAGAAGCATTTCAGTGACCCATGAAAGGAATCTGTCTGACTGGCTTCATCACAGCCTGCGTTGATTTCTGAATTGAAACTGGACTGCTCTACCCTGATGCCTTTACCATGGTAGAAAGCCCCTCAAAATGATGATACTTTGTCTTTTGTGTCATGCCCTTGCTGAGAAGCAGTTTCCTACAAACTTAATGGGTCCACTTTCTCTTGTGACAATTGCTGTGAACTTGAACAGAGTAACTTGCTCTCATTGCCCCCTCTCCTATTGTGTTGTTTAGTCCCTAAGTGGTGACCAGCTCTTTGCAATCCAATGGGCTGTAGCGTGCCAGGCTCCTCTGTCCCTGGGATTTCCTTTTTCCAGAGCAAATGATACTGAACACACTGTCATTTTTAGAATGAAAATGAGGTGTCTTTTGGTGACTAGGTATCTTTTTGTATGTTTAAAGATGGAAAGAAATAAATCAAGATGTTCTTTACCAGCCAAACATTTAGTAACCATTCAATAAACATGAAATTTAGTAAACATTTTTGTATTGGAAAGATTTGTTTCAGAAAATAAAAGGATGAGCCTTACAGGTCAAATCATATTGAATTTAGAGCACTTGGGTGTTGTCATGACTGACCATTTTCCCCTGGAGAACTGACAGTGAAAGGGAATAGATTCTGGACCATTTACTTGAAACAAGATTCTATCTAAAATAGTAATATGATAAAACACAATCAAAAGGAATTTTGAGGCAGGACCCCAAACTGAATTTTACTAAAGGCAATGGAGCCTGAGGATTTTTTGATGTATTCAGTTAGCATCACTTCTTTAATGGATAAAGAGAGCAAAGGAAGGCTGTTCTTTTAGGAAGTGTTTAGTGACCTTGACCATGGGCAGACACTGTGGAAGGTAATAATGATACAGGATACACATAATCTGTGCCTTCACATGTGCCATCTATCAGTCCATCTTTGTGTGAATTAGAACATACCCTGATTTATCTTTTACTTCTAAACCAGGGGTTCTCAAACTTTGAGATCAGAATCACTTGCAGGGTTCTTCAAAGTGTAGATCATTGAACGCTACCCATTTTCTTCCTTTTTAAAAAAAATTTTTATTTTTTCGTTTTTCCAGCTTCACTGAGGTATAATTGAAAAATGAAATTATTAGATATTTAAAGTATACATCTTGGTGGTGGTTTAATTGCTAAGTTGTGTCCAACTCTTGCAACCCCATGGACCATAGCCTGCCAGGCTCCTCTGTCCATGGGGTTCTCCAGGCAAGAATACTGGAGTGGGTTGCCATTTCCTTCTCCAGGAGATCTGCCTGACCCAGGAATTGAACCCGGGTCTTCTGCATGGCAGGCAGATTCTTTGCCAGCTGAGCTACAAGGGAAGTCTCTAAAGTATACATCTTGGAACTTGATATAAGTATACATTTTGAATCGAGTTATTTAATATACTCATCACCTTCATATTTACCTCCCCCCTTTTTATAAAGAACATTTATGTTCTACTCTCTCAGCAAATTTCCATTATATAATACAGTTTTGTCAGTTATAGTTGGATTCAGTAGGTCTAGGGTGAAGCCCAAGAATTTGTATATCTAACTGGTATGCCTGGATGATGCTTCTAGTCTTGGATCATACTTCAAGAACCACTGGTCTAAATAAAGGTCAGACACTGCTTCAATGTGAGTGAGGATGGATGTGAATATTAACCAATCATTCTTGTAATTCAGTGAGTAAATGCTATCACAGAAGAATCATAGTTTCAGTAAAATTTGATGTGTGTTATGCTTTGGTGTGTCCAGTGTTACTGTATCATTGTGTGTCCAATGTCACTGTAAAATGAAAAGAAAACCCTTTTACATTTTAAATTCTGTTTTTTATAACGTATTCTTCCTCTTAAAGAGCTCACCAAATTGGGTGGTTTTTGATAAGACATTCAAAAATGTTTTTTGGTGAATGAAAGGAACACAAGCTATAGATTAAGAATCTGGATTTAAATATTGAGAAGCCTAGCGCCTAATTTATCTAATTAATCCTGATGAACTGTTTGTTAATAACCACTTGATTACATGATGTTTGTATTTTAGGGGAGCCATTTTGACTTTTTCTTGTCATTTGTACTGAAGTGTCTGCAGCCATCTTTCTCTGTGAATTGATTTTTATTCCCCTCTCCCAATTTATAATGGATTATGGCTCAGAGCCCTCCTCTCACTCTCTCTGGGATACGCCTTTGTCCTGGTTCTTCTGTGCTCTGTTAGTAACTCACTCGACACAGCAGGCTTAACAGTATTTCAGAAATAAACTTTAGAGGGCAGGTATTCCATGCCATACTCTTGTCCCCTGAAATCAGAAGTGACACACTCTGTTGCCCCCTCAAGGGTATGATCATTTTTCATTACTGGTTGTTTTCATCTGACATTTGATGTACTAAACTCAAGGATACAGATTTCAGGAGACATGATGGGAAATATCTGGAGAGCCCTTTTGATTATCGCTGATTAGAGCCAACCTTCTTTCTTTAGGTTTTAGGTCATGTCTGCAGTCAGAAAATGAGTTTGACCACTGGAAAAGGTCTTCTTTGGGAAGGAGAAGCAGTGATTTTTCACCTTCTGCCAACATTGATAAGTAGATTCCTGTAAATGCAAAAATTGCCAATTCATTGTCGAGAATATGTCAACTAGGAAAATTCTATTGCCAAAATAATAGCATTAGTTACAAGCAACAGCATGCCAGTAAATGTTTAGAAACTGACTCTTTGAGGGAAGAAAATAGGTCTGACTTGTAGCACTTGCCAATTTCCTTGGTGTAGATACTGCCACCAAGACCACTTTTATGCTACCAACCAGATATCACTGAAAATGGCATTGGCAAGAGATGTACACAGTTGACTCCTGGAAGCTGGCTTCACACCATGAGAAGCTTACAGCTTTATTGTCTGTTTACTTTCAGGTGAGAGAGCTGAACAATAGGAAGGAAGATGACCCTCAGATTTTCAATATTGTTCCTTTATGTGAGCAAAAATATTTCAGGGTTGGACTTTTTCCAACTGCTAGCTTCCCGCTTCCACATAATGTAATAAAAGACACACCATCTCTCATCACTGTAGAAATAGCTCAGAAATTCAAAAGACGCAATACACTAAAGAAAACTCATCACTAAAGGGAAAATAAGCTCACAGCATCCTAGCAATGTCTTTGTAGTAAGGCCTCTGAGCTGTGGGTTGTGTGCTAGGCACTTCCACTGGCACAGTGCCTCACACCGTTATTCCAGACCTATCAGCCTGCCTTGTGTCCTTCTTTACCTGCTCTCTGCTCCACTAGACCCTGAGATCCTTGAGGTCAGGCACCATTTTTTTTATCCTTATTGCTGAACCTTAGCATAGCTCCTGATTAACAACACATGCTTGCATGGGTCCTGTGCCTCTGTAGCGGCAACTCTGAAGGGCCACATTAGTCCAGAGCTCCTCCTGGGGTTCAGTTGGTAAAGAATATGCCTGCAATGAAGGACACCTAGGTTCAGCTCCTGGGTTGGGAAGATTTCCTGGAGAAGGGAATGGCAACCCACTCCAGTATTCTTGCCTGGAAAGCTTCATGGACAGAGGAGCCTGGTGGGCTACAGTCCATGAGATCGCAGAGAGTCACAACTGAATGACTATCACTTTCACTTTCTGCTATAACTACATTACAATTAAAGTTTTCCCTCTGCCTAATCCTGCTTCCCTTAACAAGCTGAGGGCATGCTACAATAGACCTCTTGCATGCAGATCTCCATTTCAAAGACAATAGTTAATACATGGGGCTTTGAATATTGCATAATGAAATATTTGGAAATCTGGCCACTTTTCTACAGCAGCGCACTTCAGAGCGACATGAAATAATTTGCATTTATTAAAAAGCAGCATGCATCATTTTGCTGAGGCTGCTATTAAACTAGATAATCCATTAGATTCCTTAACTTCTTAAAAATTTCTCTGCCACTCTACATTAGAATGACCTGGCTTAGCTGTTATCAGTGCAGCAAAATCTCGAGATAGATGATAAACTCTTTTGAGAAGGAGTTCTACCGCAGTCAGAAAGTCTCTTAGAAAATTCTGTAGAATTGGCATGGACTATGGGTCAACTTTTTTTTCCTAGTCCCAGTGAAAATGTAAATATGTGCCTTTGGTCTCACGGAGTGAGACATACTGTACTGACCTTTTTATCATCTTAATTCCTTAGAATCACCTGAGATTCCTAAGGACAATCCATTCCCATGTCTTTTGTGTATCATGTGGCCAAGAGAACGTGACGTCTGCATCTGGAATAACAGAGCTCTGTCTATGGCAGCAGCAAATCCCCAGGCTTAGGTGAAGCAGAGCCAGTGAGCAAACCTGTGACTGTGTGTGTTTGGACCCACAGATCCTCAAGAGCACAGTAGATTTCCTTGCAAAACGTATTTTTTGGGTTTTTTGTTGTTGTTATTACACGATGAAATGACATCGTCTAAATGTATGAATCTCAGTTATGAGGATGATTAAGTTTAGATTCTACAGCACGCCCCAGCACAGCTATTATTAACCCCGGGCTTGCGTGCCCTAGTTTTAGAATGAAGTTCCTACTTAATTATATCCCAGTAGTCCTCAAATGGGTTTACAATGTTCTTCTTACTAATAGGATCCCATTCTCAATTGTAGAAGATGCTTCTTTTAGCTATCAGTTAAATGGGACAAGTAGACCTTCAACTCCTGTCCTGAATTAGGGAGGAGAAGGCAATGGCACCCCACTCTAGTACTGTTGCCTGGAAACTCCCACGGATGGAGGAGCCTGGTGGGCTGCAGTTCATGGGGTCGCTAAGAGTCGGACATGACTGAGCAACTTCACTTTCACTTTTCACTTTCATGCATTGGAGAAGGCAATGGCACCCACTCCAGTGTTCTTGCCTGGAGAATCCTTGGTGTGCTGCCGTCTGTGGGGTCACACAGAGTTGGACACGACTGAAGCGATTTAGCAGCAGTAGCAGCAGCAGCAGGATGGGCTATTATAATCACATTTGTGATCACCATGATTATAAATCAGAGAAATATGTAGTTATAGAACGGCAGGTACTAAAGAATGACACAAACATTGAACCACAGCTCTGTGGCTATCTCTTTCTCTGTATGTATATTGATAGATAGGTCTATATGGGTGTATGATACTGATACTGAAATAGATAATATTATAATCTGGGTTACCTTTTTAAATGGTGCCACCACTGTAAATCTAGAAGTGAAATACCAGTAATTACTCAGCATACCTATTCTTTATCATTTTGGTTAGAAGGAAGTAACAGAAAGTAGAAATCTTTGCTGTTTATGTGTTACATTTATACTCAAATAGGAGAAATATGAGCTTATTGTATTCTTTTGCTTCATGAGTAGAATGTACAGGTTTGCATTCTATTATCGGTCATAATAATATGACTTCCCTTCCCTTCCCTCTCCTCCCTTCCCCTTTGTCTTTTTAATTATGATAAAAAGGCAGGACCTTAGCACTCAAGTCCAGCCACACTGGACCTGAGATTTTCCCAACTGTGCTGAAGCCCTTAATTGGTGAGACCTCCCAGAGAAGAGAATGATTGGTATTAACATTTTTTCCAAGGTAGGCTGGCCTGGAATGTGGAGGCAGGGTAAATGCTGGGGAAATGGCTCTGAGGATCTAGCAATGCGACTGCGGCAGCTGGTGCTGGGGTCACTGTGTCCACAGCCACGTTCCGGAGCTCTGAATGGCCTGTCCGGACATAAATCCAGCCTGTCTTTGTCTGCGCTAACAGATGGCAACCTCATGGCAAGACTTGTTTTATGGTGCAAATTTTATGTGCACTTGGAGCATCCAACCTCCTGTAAAATGTGACCATCATGACCATCACATTCCTTACCTCTAAAAAGCAAAACCTTTGTTTTTAAAAAATATACATGTTTTAGTATAATGTATGGAGCACCATGTTTTCCTATTAACTGCTTATTCATAACCTTTGTTGACATAAAATCACAAATGGGTTTGTGCAGCAAAAACAACAACATGGGGAACCTATATGGTGTGTTCATCAAGACACCCATTTGGGGCTAGATTTTAAAAAATATGTCCCAGGAGATGGAAATATGATAGTAGTATCAAAGACAAGGGGGAAAAAGGATTTTATCTATGTCTGGATGAACTCAGGAAAATAAGGGAGTTTGAAAAGATGATGTAAGTGAATAAAATGAGCTCAAAACACTGTATGATTTCAATATTTGGGCTTAGAGCTAGGAAAACCACTTAATTTATTTCCTACTTCATTTTTTACTGTTAAGATATACTATACTCAAACTAGAAAAGGTAAAGTAAGCATATGAAGATGAAACAACTAAAATAATAATAACAGCAATGGTACTAATAGTAATAATTTTAAAAAACATGTGAGGAAGGAATAACCTATGTTAAAATCATACTTCACTGCTTAAAATTAGTTTAAGATTTCAGGTACAAAGGAGACACATTTCAGTGCACTGAAATAATTGCAAGGAGCACCTTACTCATTTGTGTCTGGAATCTGGAACAATTTTAAGTAGATAGGTGGTACAATATTTATGGTATAACTTAAAGAGAAGGAACACCTTGCTTGCTTTCTTGTTTTAAAATGAAAAAAAAAAAAAAAACTCACACAATGTTCAAAAAATGGAGCCTGATACCTCAAAAGTGAATGTATTAGTAGGTAATATTTGTGTCACAATTTTTCTGGAAAAATCAGACTGTATGCTTGATTAGACTGTTATTTAGTATTGTGTACTTTTTCAGAGAAAGGTTTTTATACTGCCATTGACGGAATGGATTTTGTTTGTAACAATAACATTAAGAAGAAAAGAACACAAGTATCATGTGAATTAGGTGAAAGAATTTGGAATATTTAGAAAAGACTTGAAGAGAAAGATAGCTATTTCAAATATTTGAAAGACTGTCATAGAGACGGTGGTTTGGGCTTCACCGACATCAATTTAATGATCAGAACAATCAGTAAGTTGAAGTTTCAAATAAACCGGGCTCCACTCAATGTCAGGACAGGTCTTGTACGATTGCAGCTCTTTAAAGTAGAAATGGACTGCTTTGGGAGACAGTAAGCATGTTTGCGGGCTTCCCTGGTAGCTCAGCTGGTAAAGAATCTGCCCGCAATGCAGGAGTCCCTGGTTTGATTCCTGGGTCAGGAAGATCCCCTGGAGAAGGGCTAGGCTACCCACTCCAGTATTCTTGGGCTTCCCTAGTGGCTCCGATTCGTAAGGAATCCACCTGCAATGTGGGAGACCTGGGTTCAATCCCTGGATTGGGAAGATTCCCCTGGAGGAGGGCATGACAACCCACTCCAGTATTCTTACCTGGAGAATTCCATGGGCAGAGAAGCCTGGCAGGCTACAGACCATGGATTGAAAAGAGTCAGACATGGCTGAGCAATTAAGCACAGCACAGCACAACCATGCTGGCCTGTTCAAAGAGAAGGTGAGATCAATCTTCCAGGTTTATAGTGGAAGGAATTTCCACTTTGCGTGACAGATTAAGTATGATGACCTCATATCTATTCTATATTTGGTTAGGGGAAGAATGTCACTTAGAATTCATTCAACAACTGTGTCAGATTGTGACATTTGAATAGTGCCATTCATTTGGGACATTTTATTTTTAGATATTATCAATAGTGGCTAGAATATAGGGGAAAAGCTAAAATAAAATGTCCTTTGGTAATGTAGATGGGATCCTGTAAATATGAATGATTATTCCTTGCAACAGATGGCACAACCCAGTGTTAGACTGGTAAGTTTTGTCAGGGTGAGGCTGCCAACCCAAAGATTGAAAACAGGTGACAAAAGTTCTCTGGGGCACTTGGCATCTGTAAGTAATCAGTTACTGTAAAAGCCTTGGTCAGACACAAATTAGCTTAATTGCTGATGACATTTTTAATAGCTGAAGGACCTCACAGCTTTATTTAATTAGAATTGTAATGTACTATATATATTGTAGCTGATCACCTCTGACAAGTGTTTCGTTCTCTTCTACTTTGTTAACCTAAGTTGCAATGTACCGGACATTTTATTTCTGTAACGTGAAAGGCTCATAAACACATGATAGAAGGCAAGATACACTCCTCTGTGCACTCTGCTCCAATGTTTCTCTATTGCATTTCTCGGTTCTTGCATTCATCCATAACCAACCCTTAAGGGGAAATCAAATACATCTGTACTTGGTTTCTGTTCAGTGGAAATTAAATCCCACAAAAACCAAATGGAGGTTTGAACTGAAAATGCTCATTTTAAAAGTATGTTACTAGCCTTTCTGATATTTTATTCCACTGCCCTCTTGCCCCTCCCCAATGGATGTGTGAGCAAATTAAAGTTTATTCATAGGGGAATTGATAGATAAGAAATAAAGACTTAAATTGCTAACATTATCCAAAATCGGCACTTTCCAACTTTTGGGTTCTTATACTTCAAAGCATCTTTGGAAAATGTAGGGGAGGGGGGAGGATTTAGTGGAAAGGCCAAGCTAGTCAGTTTGGAGAGAAATCTTTTAGCGTGTCATGGGAACATTTTTGTAGATGCCTTTATGCCATTGGCCAATATTTCCATTAATACGATGAGGTAAATTTTCTTATCATACCCTGGGTAACTCATCAGAAAAACTTTTGCTTTGTTGAAACAGTAAGATACTGTACTTATAACAATTGAGACAAGCCATAAAAAAGGATACAAATATATATAAGGAAAACAATGTAATAATTTAAAATACAGTCTTTTGTTTAATGTCAAAGAACAGTACACTACATGTGTTTCAGAGAGAGGTGTCACATTTTCTGTTTTCTCCATAGGAATAGGGAAAACTATAAGGCAGAATTCTCCTTCACAAAATGGCTACATTTTTAGTTCAAGTGAAGAGTGATTGATCGACTTGGTGGAATTTAAATCTTATCCTACAGTTGTACATTAGCTTGTGTCCCCCTGCCTCAGGAGATCTTTTATTTTCACAGGTTGCATTGTTTCTTAGTAGGCATTGAGCTATCATTTAACAAGAAGGAAGCATTTTGCATTATTGTCTGTTGTCAAGCCCCTGCTTTGTATTTTATTGGTTTATTCAGGTAATAAATGACTGATCTATTGCTTGGGAGCAACTTTTTGCTCTTGACAGTCCTCATACCTTTTAAGCATCAACTAATCACAATTAAAATTTGGAAACAGTTAGTCGCTTGGCAGACTACAGTGACATTTCCAAGGCAGTTCATGTGAGAAAGAGAATTAAGCAGTAGACAGCGAATGCCTTTGTGTTGTGTATAACTGTAATGTGAACTTAAGACTTCTGTTTCCAGTGGAAACTCTATTGGATTACTTCACATAATCCTTCAGATTTCTGAGCAGTTTCTGACTGTGAAGCACATGTAGTAACTTCCTCTATATCCTGTGAAGACATTACCTTGGCGTACTCTTGTTATTTAGGAGACAGTTGTTGAATTTTTCCAGTGGTTACATTGTGCAAACATTAGACATCTTTTAGAGTTTCCTGACTATAAGACACTCAGATCCTCTGGTATGGCTTCGTAGCCCCCAAGCATACCACCACAGTTCAGTAAGGGATTTCTGGGGAATAAGATGCAACATGCTGGCACCTCCAAGAACTAGGGTGGTGAAAATGTCGTGGACGACAAACCTGGTGTCCCTCTGGTACCCCTGAGTGGTCCTGAACAAGTCCCAAGGAATCTAGACTAAACATGTCTCGCCCTGAATTTCATTCCAACATCACAGAGTAATTTGTCAGAAGTTGGCTTGGACCTAACAAGTATAAAATCCCTCGGATGTGTTGGGATTAAATTATGCAGCTGTTCCCAGTGTCTTTCAGGTCCTGCACTGCTCCTTTCTCCTTCCCTTAGTAAGATTTTTGAGTTTACGTATAATTTTAAAATAGATATGATTAATTTATAGCATAGCCAGTTTGTGATTATTTTGTACATTTTGAGGTTGCTAAATTATGCAAATGTATTATTGTTGCATTCTACTGCTTGCCTTTTAATTATTTCTATTTTTCAAGGAGCTATCAGTTCAGTTCAGTCGCTCAGTCGTGTCCAACTCTTTGTGACCCCATGGTCTTCAGCACGTTATTAGAGAGAGAATAAACCAATATTTGAATATACTAATTATTACATGATCAATGAATTGTTTTCAGAGGTGAAAATTATGGACTAAAACCAAAGCAAAACCCTGTGTATTTGGGTTTATCACACAATCTCAGTTCCCTCTTATCATAAATACATGGAAAAATACTATAGATTTTTTATAGAAGGGTAGCCTATCCCTTCTCCAGAGGATCTTCCCAACCCAGGAATCAAACCCGGGTGTCCTGAATTGCAGGTGGATTCTTTACCAGTTGAGCTATTAGGGAAGCCCACTATGGACTAGTTAATGTTTTGACTTTGACAGTCAAGGTTGCTATGCCCTAAATCAGAGGTAAAGAAGAAATAAAAGGCCTGAGAAGAGGGGATTATATTCTGAGGCAAGAGAGGCAAGTTGCATAGCCTAGTGAGTTGATAGCCTGCAAAGGGGTCACGCTCAAGGGTAAAGATTGCTATGGTCAGAACTGTAGGATGAAGGAAAATGAACAATGCCTGGGCGAAGAAGCACATTTGGGTTTTCTACACTTAATGGTTTATTAGGTAACTTATGTTGTCCTAGACTTCCGCTTGGCATGTGGTTTTCTCCTTTATTCACCTCTCAGCAAACATTTATTAAACCCTTTTAACGCAGCAATGCCCAGTGCAGGTGTCATGGAGTGAAAAGATGGGATTACCAGTGATGTAAGTCAGAATATGTCAGTTGCCATGATGAGGAGGAGAAAAGTCTTGTGTGTGTGTAATCAAGCCGGGTGCCGTGTTGTTGTTGTTTAGTCACTGAGTCCTGTCCAACTCTTTTTTGACTCCATGGACTGTAGCCCACCAGGCTCCTCTGTCCACAGGTTTTCCCAGGCAAGAATACTGGGGTGGGTTGCCATTTCCTTCTTCAAAGGTGCCATGACCTATGGTTTAAGAACAGAATAGATGGAGGTCGTGGGGACGGGGCGGCAGCAATCTAAGACAAGGGAGTGGCATAAACTAGGCATAGAGGTAGGAATGTCCAAGGATTATTTGGGAATGGAGGAGCAGTTTCTTTTTGCTGGAAGGTTTGTAGAGTGGGGTGGGACATCATTTGGAATGGTCTTTTTAGTATCAGATTAATAGGTCTAGCCTTTATTCTGTCAATAGTTATGAGCCAGTAGAAGTTTTCGAACTGGTCTTTTGACTTATCATGATGTATCTAGCAACAGCGAGCAAGGGAGATTTCAATGAGGAGAGAATGGATACAGGTTAAGAAAATAGGATACAGAAGTAATATAACCAGATGAACTATGGTGTTAAAGTTGAAATGAAAACTAAGTTGCATTTAATTGATCAGTTGGAGGAATCTGAACTAATTAATATCTGTTAGGTACTTTGAAAAAAATTTTGGCAGTGGTGAGACAATAAATTTAAAATATCCCTACTCCCTATCTACCCAGAAAGGAGAGTCAGAATTTAGAAAAATATTGAAAGGGTTAAAGAAATTACTATTTTTGCTAAAGGAAAAACCCATAAGATTTCATTAACTCTCCTATGAATTGGGCAACTCTGTCAATTCATATGTAAAAACTTTTATCAATCTTCAATTCAGTTGTTCAATCATGTCCCCATGGACTGCAGCATGCCAGGCCTCCCTGTCCATCACCAACTCATGGAGTTTACTGAAACTCATGTCCATTGAGTCAGTGATGCCATCCAACCATCTTATCCTCTGTCATCCCCTTCTCCTCCTGCTTTCAGTCTTTTCCAATGAGTCAATTCTTCACATCAGGTGGCCGAAGTTTTGGAGTTTCACCTTCAACATCAGTCCTTCCAGTGAATATTCAGGACTGGTTTCCTTTAGGATGGACTGGTTGGATCTTCTTGCAGTCCAAGGGACTCTCAAGAGTCTTCTGCAGCACCACAGTTCAAAAGCATCAATTCTTCAGTGCTCAGCTTTCTTCAGCGCTCAGCTTTGGATATCCAACTCTCACATCCATACTGGAAAAAACCATAGCTTTGACTAGACAGACCTTTGTTGGCAAAGTAATGTCTCTGCTTTTTAATATGCTGTCTAGGTTGGTCATAACTTTTCTTCCAAGGGTCAAGCATCTTTTAATTTCATGGCTGCAGTCACCATCTGCAGTGATTTTGGAGCCAAAAAAAATAAAGTCTGTTTCTGTTTCCACTGTTTCCCCATCTGTTTGCCATAAAGTGATGGGACCAAATACCATGATCTTGGTTCTTCTGAATGTTGAGTTTTAAGCCAACTTTTTCGCTCTCTTATACTTTCATCAAGAGGCTCTTTAGTTCTTCGCTTTCTGCCATAAGTATGGTGTCATCTGCATATCTGAGATTATTGGTATTTCTCCTGGCAATCTTGATTCCAGCTTGTGCTTCCCTCCAGCCCAGCGTTTCTCATGATGGACTCTGCATATAAGTTAAATAAGCAGGGTGGTAATATACAACCCTGCTGTACTCCTTTCCCGATTTGGAACCAGTGTGCTGTTCCATGTCCAGTTCTAACTGTTGCTTCCTGACCTGCATACAGGTTTCTCAAGAGGCAGGTCAGGTGGTCTGGTATTCCCATCTCTTTAACAATTTTCCACAGTTTGTTGTGATCCACACAGTCAAAGGCTTTGGCATAGTCAATAAAGCAGAAATAGATGCTTTTCTGGAACTCTCTATGCTTTTTTGATGATCCAAAGGATGTTGGCAATTTGGTCTCTGATCAAACTTAGCATCCATAATTTTGAAGTTTAGCTATTTAATTCTTAATAAGCTATAGCTTCAGTTAATTTCTATAATTTTTGAGAAGTTTTATCATTTGCAATTGATGCAGCTCTTTCAGCTGTCTAACATCCTCTGGGGTTTGAGAGTGTACAGGATGCTTCCTAGCAGGAGCTCTGGCCAGTGCTGCCAAGGTAACCTCAATGTTTTCATTATTATAAAGGGATTCAGAGGCAAAAAAGAATATTGTGGTGGTTCGGATAGTAAACAGTCTGCCTGCAACTCAGGAAACCCAGGTTCGATCCCTGAGTTGGGAAGATCCCCTTTGAAGGGAATGGCTACCCACTCCAGTGTTCTTGCCTGGAGAAGTCCATGGACAGAGGAGCCTGGCAGGCTACAGTCCATGGGGGTCACAAAGAGTCAGGCACAAATGAGCAACTAACACTAAGGATGTTTTGGCCTCTCGGTTTTTAGTTAGAAATATCTAATTTCTACCTAAAGCCTGAAATTAGTAAGAAGAAATATATGACAAAGTTGCTCTGGTGGAAACTATGGAGTCAAAAGCTTAAGCTTCAGGTTTACCTTTAAAGGAGAATGCCAGTTTTGCTGCTACAGAATAAAGTTATAATAATGGAATTTTCCCTCCGATGATGAGTTGCCAGTCTGAGAGGAAGTGGTAAGGGAATGGTAGCCCATCAGCCAGAAAGGCCCAAGAACAACCATTAATAAGCACTGTTTGGTTGAACACCTATCATTATGGGGTCTGAGCTTGCTGGGAGAGCGCCATTCTGCCTCCATCTGACATTCAGGACAGTCAGTACGAGAATGAATGAAAGAGTATAAAAAAACTTCCAAAAACAGACTGAAGAAGCCTTCATTTTAGATAAAGAATAAATAACTAAAATTAGAACATTTTATTTTTTTAAGGGAGTTTTATGAGTGAAACTAAGGAATCTTTAGAGTTAACTGTGAGTAACTGTAAGGAGTTAAGATAAACAACTTTTATGCATAATATTTTGAACTTTAAAATATGTGATACTTGAATTTTGAGAGCCTAAATAAGGAGAGAGCAAGATTGACAGAGCACATCAATAGTTTGCCGTTTGAAGTTATTTTTGAAAGGTCGGAGAATGGTTCTCATGTCTGTCAAGATTGTAGTACTGTTCCTTTAAGAGAATTTCTTACGTCACATTTCTGTCAGGAAGTCGGAAGGTAGCCAGTTTCTCACGTAGTTCCACAATCCTCAACAAAATCTACTTATTACAGAATCCTCATTGCACCACAAGATGTAAATCGTTAGTTCCCCAACCAGCTGGTGGTTTCTGTGGCTCTGGTGGGGCTGTCAGCCAGTCTGTGGGCTGAAATGTTGGCGACAAAGCAGCATTGACATGGAAACATGAAGTCGTTTAAAGGCCATACTTGAAATGCTGGTGGTGGCTGGACCTTCCTTGGCACTGAGAAAGAAAGGAAAAATAAATTTCTCAGTGCTTACTGTGTCAGTAAATGAAGTCAAGAGTTAGACTGGATGTGGGTAGAAACGTTCAGAAGGAATGTAGGAAAGAAACATATGAGTGTACGATTAGGAGACTCAATTTCCAAATCTTATGGTCTTCTAGTTAACAGTAAATGTCATATAGATGTCTCTGAGCAACTCATAAACTCCATGGGGACAGAGACTGGGTCTAGTTTTGCTCCCTGTTTTACCTCCAAGAACTAGTTTGCACTCAGTAGATTTTTGTGAAATCACTGAGGGAACAATTATCTAAAGTTTTATGACTGTGGTTATGTTTAAGAACATAATTATGCCAGGTTAAATAATGAAACAGTGAAATGCTCTGGTCCTGGTTCTTAAAGGCCACTTATTGAGGGACCAGGGAAAAGGTCATAATTCTGAGTCTCTCGGGTTCTTCATGATTAAAATGAGTGTTAGATTAATTCACTGTTATTCTTCCCATTTTCATAGACACTACTGTGTCAAATAGTTTAAAGAGTTGAATAAATATCATCAGGGGACTGCTCTGGTGGTACAGTGGTTAAGACTTTGCCTTCTGATGCAGGGGTTGCAAGTTCAGTCCTTGATCAGGGAGCTAAGAGTCCACATGTCTTGTGGGCAAAAAAACAAAACAGAAAACAGAAGTAATATTGTAACAAATTCAGTCAAGACTTTTAAAATGGTCCACAGCAAAACAAAACAAAACAAAACAAAACAAAACAAATGACCATCCTCAGCCCACATCCACGGGCTTGTAATTTCCCACTTGACAGTAGTGGCTGTTTTCACTTCTTTTTAACTATTCCTCTTGATATTTATTAACACATATCTAAATAGTATGCTTATGGTGCTGCTGCTAAGTCGCTTCAGTCGTGTCCAACTCTGTGCGAACCCATAGACGGCAGCCCACCAGGCTCTGCCGTCCCTGGGATTCTCCAGGCAAGAGCGCTGGAGTGGGTTGCCATTGCCTTCTCCAATGCATGAAAGTGAAAAGTGAAAGTGACATCGCTCAGTCGTGTCCGACTCTTAGCGACCCCATGGACCACAGCCTACCAGGCTCCTCAATCCATGGGATTTTCCAGGCAAGAGTACTGGAGTGGGTTGCCATTGCCTTCTCCGATGCTTATGGTGCTAGCTTTGGTTTTTCAACTTTACCATTTCATAAGACACAATTGCAAGATGAGATTTTAGCTCTTTGTATTAACCCCGACCTTCTATTACACACCATCTTTCCAGCTTCCAAACATTAACATTATTAGGACTGTGAAAGCACATTTTGGCGCTGAGCTACGTATGTATTAGGATTCCCTTCATCTCTCTTTTGAACTGGTTTTCTAGCTTCATAAGTTCTTGGTCTCGTATTTCCTTTAATACGTGATTTTGGTACAGGAGTACACGCTCCAGTAGTTTCCTGAAAAAGAATGCTTGAGAGAGAGATTTTTGAGACTTGGCATATCTTAAGTGTTATACTTTCATGCAAAATTGACTGCATATAGAATTTTTAAGTTGGAATTCATTTACCTTCACAACTTTTGAAGGTTTTTTTTTTTTCCTTCTAGTTTGCTGTCACACTTTTGAGAAGTCTTAAACCATTTTCACCTTTTGGTCTGTGATCTATTTCTCATCTCTCTTTCAGTATATTTTGGTTGTCATATCCACAGTGTTCAAAAATTTCATGCTGCTGTGCCAAGTGTGTGTGTGTATAAACCCAGTGGTTTCTATTGGTTTGGAAACTCATCATTTCTGGGAAATTTCCTTACTTGGCTGATTAATGTTTTACTCTTCTCCATTTCATCCGTCCTCCCCACCCCGCCTTTCTGGAGTTCCTGTTGTAAGATTTGGGTTAAGTGTAGAGTGAGGCTTTCTAGGTTAATATTCTCTTTCTTTTTTTCCACTTTGTTTCTTCTTATTTTTCCACCCATTTAAAAAAATTTTGCTAAATATTTCTGTCAAAGTTCTCTTCTAAGCCTTTTATTCCTAATATCAAATTAATTTCTTAGAGTTGTTTTCCCCTGTTTTTTTAAGAAATAAAATCATGTTCTTATTTCATGAGTGAAATATTATCTCTGGTATTTCTAAGGATAGTTATGGTAATGTTATTCTCATTGCATAACATCATTTCCCTTCAGATTGTCTTTATCTGATTGGTCTTACTCTTTTATATTAGAGACATTCCTCAGATGTCTGGAAGTCCTTGGCTGTTCGCTCATTATTATAGAATGGAGTGCTATAAAGCTAACTGCATTCACTCTAGGTTGATCTGGCTGAGTCTCATTTGTTGAGAAATCTCAATATTAGTCTCTATCCTTTTATGTTGGTCAGATTCTAGGACTTGCCACTAAAAAGTATAGGCTGTGACCAACAGCATCCATATCACCTGTAAGCTTGCTAAATGTATTAATAGAACATTTGGCTGGCTGCTCCAAAGCTTCTGATAAGAATCTATTGTTTATCAGGATCCCATGGAGCACAATTTCTTCATTTCCTTGGAGTTCCTCAACCCAGACAACAGGATCCTAGGAGGCCAGTGAGGGATGGCGTAGAGGGCAGGTGTTTCCATGTTTAGATGATAACCTTTTAAGTAATCTTCCTGATTACAAGGCAGTGTCCCTGCTTTCATTATTGCCTGAAGTCCTAGTCTGTTTGGGCTGCCTTGATAAAATACCATACACTAGGTAGCTTAAATAAAAAATATTTGTTTCTCACAGTTTCAGAGGCTGGGAGTCCAAAATCAAGGTGCCGACAGGTGGAGCATCTGGTGAAGTCTTACGTCCTGGTTTGCAGATGGCCACCTTCTTGCTGTATCCTCTCATGGGGGAAAGTTTATAAGGGCAATAATTTCACTGGTAAAATCCCCACCCTCGTGACCCAATCTAGGCCTAATTATTATACATCCCAAAACCTTACCTCCAAATAACATCATCATAGAAATTGGGGCTTTAACATTTAAAACCTGGGGGAACATAAACATAGCATCTGGTGTTACTTCTGTTTTGTCCTTTCTGGATAATATGCCTCCAACTTTTTGCTAAGGTGAACAGAGAATCTGATGGTCTAGTTTCTTCTTAATCCTCCCCAATTTTCTGCCCCACATCTGTGCCTACTTTCTGATATAGTTGGTAGATCCAAATTCTGAGCAAATCAGCCTTCTATTTTTCTGACAGCTAAACTTTTGTAGTTGTTTCTTTCTCTTCCATTTAATTTTTGTATGGATTTTTGTATTTAAATATTCCTGCACTCTGATTTATTGGGTTTTAAAGTAAGATCAGGAGCAAATATGTAGATGTAGTTTACCACCTTAACCAGAAATAGACTAAATTTTTGAATTCCTCTGACTCTCAAATTTTATGTCTTAATTTCTTTGCTATCTTTATAGAATAAATATATCTTATTATTTATTTGTACATTTACTTGCTTCTTTATAATTTGTCTTTACCCGGTGTTTAAAAATCTGAGCTCTGTCATTTCTAGTTATTTTATGTAAGCAACAAATAGTGCTGTGTTAAACAGGATTTATTTGTGTAGAAATTTTCTACATACCTTATTTTTTGAAAAAAAAAATCTTAATAAAAAGAAATTTTATTGCTCAAGTTTGAATTGCAACCTAGTTCTGAGGTCAAAGGTTATTAGCACCATCAGAATTCATTGTTAGGTCTTGGGGTGTTAACAGTTGCAGAACCAGAAAAACATCGTCTTATTTCTAGTTTCACCCCTCAGTAATTACTTGGCATCTGAACAAGATTATAAAGTGCTATCAATCAATCATAATTCCATGTAAGACCAAGCACTTTAAGCATTTTAATTATCACCAGACCTGCTATTTAGTGAGTAATATTGCAGCTGGGGGCTTCCCTGGTGGCTCAGATGTTAAAGAATCTGCCGGCAGTGCAGGAGTTCCAGATTTGATACCTGAGTCGGGAATAACCCCTGGGGGAGAAAATGGCAACCCACGCCACTTTTATTGCCTGGAGAATCCCATGAACAGAGGTGTCTGGCAGGCTACAGTCCATGGGGTCACAAAGAGTAGGACAAAACTGAGCAACTAAGCACACACACACACACTGCAAACTGGATGCTTTGTAATCACAGGTTATTGACCACTCTGCAAAGTATTGATTACAACACAATGCTCACAACTACTGTTTCTTGTAACTTTGGAAATGACTAAGCAAGAACTTGGTAATATTGACTATAATTACTTATGAACATTTTCTCATATATGTATGTGTGTCTATGAATGTGTGTATGCAGGCGGAACAAAAATCACATGAAATATTTCTGGACAAAAGTTCTCCAAGTTGCCAAATCTCCAGGTTGGAGAATCTTGCTACAGTTTAACATAGTAATGACTATGAGTGGTCCTTCAGCCTTTGAATACATTTGACTTGGTTTAACCAAACCTTCCTGAAAACTGTTTTCTGCAGAACATGTTAGTTTTGCTTATTTTGTTTTCGTACAGCACTTTAAGAAATGCTCCCATTGGCATAGGAAAGTGTTAGTCTCTCAGTCATGTTCTATTCTTTGAAATCCCATGGGCTGTAACCCATAGCCCACCAGGCTCTTCTGTCCATGGGATTCTCCAGGCAAGAATACTGGAGTGGCTTGCCAGTCCCTTCTCTGGGGTATCTTTCCTATCCAGGGATTGAACCCAGGTCTCCTGCACTGCAGGCAGATTCTTTACTGCCTGAACCACCAGGGAAGCCAAAGCTATAGGTGTGAGAAAGTGTTAGTCGCTCAGTCATGTCTGACTCTTTGAAATCTCATTCCCACCTTGGAATAGGAAGGCGTATGGTAAAACTATTTCGTGATACCTCTGCACAAGGCGAATTTTGTGTTTCCTGAACTTCGTTCGGTATTTGGCACATACTTAATAAATAGTTTCAAAATAACCTGAGCCAACTTGGATAAACTACTTTTTTATCAATATGTGTTAAGCAAGTTCTTCAAATTGTCATTTGAGTTGGTATGAGGTTTTTTTTTCCTCCCTTCCTTAGATTCTCTGAAGGTACAACTGATCTGGTTTGCCTTATAACCAGGGGCTAGTTAAGTTCCTGCACATGTAATAATGTGAGCTGCCTCTAAACCATCTCCTGAAATAAATTTTGCCTCTGACATATCCACAGTGGAGAAATGGCTAAGCCTAAAGATTCCAGATTGATCTGAGTGCTTGGCAGTTGCTTCAGTTTTGAGTTGAGTCTATATCATTAAAAATCTCTTAAAAAAATGGTTCTTTTGTCAGTTAAATGTCATATATGCTGGGTGTATTTGAAGTAATATCAAAGTATCTTATGTGTTATTAAAATTCTCTTTGATGATTTTTGTAGTGCCTGAGGCTTCTCATTTCAATTATATTTTGCTAAACTGTGAACATACAAGATGTAGAAAAGATGAGAGGGAATGTCGATCTGATGGCAAGTCTTTGCATTTTTTTAAATAACAAAATGTTATGATTTCTTTTATATCTATTTTTTGCTTGAATGAATCTTTGTGGTGGTTATATGTAGTTGAAGGTCGTAGTGTATCAGTGTATTTTATCAAGGTGTATTTGGAGGTGGGGGGTGGGGAGCCTGATACTCTTGTATGTCCTTCACAAAAGCTACTTAAATACCAAACACACAGTAGAGGATCAGGTAACATTTGTTGGTAAATCTAGTGTCTTACAGCTTCCCAGATGGCTCAGTGGTAAACAACCCACCTGCTAATGGAGGAAACACGGGTTTGATCCCTAGGTCGGGAAGATGCCCCGGGAGAGGACATGGCTACCCACTCCAGTATTCTTGCCTGGATAATTCTGCAGATAGAAGAGCCTCGGAGGCCACCGTCCATGGCGTCCCGAGGAGTTAGAAATGACTAAGCGCAAGCGTACCATGGCGTGATCTAATGTCTTGTTGTGCTCAAACTGCTATTAAAAAATACTGTACACTAAGCAGTCTAACAATTTTTTTCTTTTCTCACAGTTCTTGAGGCTAGAAATCCAAGTTGCTGGCAAATTCAGTTTCTAGTGAGTCTCTTCTTAGCTTGTACACAGCCACCTTCTCACTATGTCGTCACATAGCCTTTCCTCTGGTGTCTCTTCTTATTGGATCACTAATCCTGTGAGGTCAGGGCTCACTCTTATAGGCTCATTTAACCTTAATGACTTCCTGAGAGGCCAAATCTGAAATACAGCCAGACTCAATGTTAAGGCTTCAACCTGTGAATTTTGGAGCGACACAAAATTCAGTCCAAACCTCTGGTTTTTTTAAAAATGTATTTTGAGTTGGTCTTGATTAATGTATTATGGATTACATTCCAAAGCTTGCAAAGAAAGCACTGAGTGTTCTATTTTCTTGATTTTCTTAAATTGAAGTAATATTAGTTTATAAGTTTCATGTGTACAACACTGTATTTCTACTTCTGTATGTACTTTAGCATGCTCACCACCAAAATTTAGTTTCCATTCATCACTGTACAATGGTTCAGTCACTCAGTCGTGTCTGTTTGTGACCCCATGGACTGCAGCATGCCAGGCTTCCCTGTCCTTCTCTGTCTCCCAAATCTTGCTCAAACTCATGTCCATTGAGTTGGTGATGCCATCCAACCATCTCATCCTCTATCATCCCCTTCTCCCCCTGCCTTCAATCTTCCCCAGAATCAGGGTCTTTTCTAACGAGTTGGCTCTTTGCATCAGGTGGCCAAAGTATTGGAGCTTCAGCTTCAGCGTAAGTCCCTCCAGTGTATATTCAGGGTTGATTTCTTTAGAATTGACTGGCTTAATCTCCTTGCAGTCCAAGGGGCTCTCAACAGTCTTCTCTGGAACCACAGTTCAAAGCATCAATTCTTTGGTACTCAGCCTTCTTTATCATACAGCTGTCACATCCATATGTGACTACTGGTTTAGATGGAATAATACATGGGAAAACCACTGAAGTTCTTTGACAAAGAATAAAAGAGAAATCCCAAATGGTGTTATCATTAGCTCAAAATACATAGGCTTCTCAACTGACTTTGGCCTCTGCATATTATGCTGCCTTTTGACAGAGTATATGCGCTCATTGTTCTGAAGCTGGATTTTTGTAAAACATTCTTCAAATCAGGGAGTCACCTAAGGTGACTGGAATCTTTTTTCCTTGAGGAAGAAATGACAACACTTCACATGACTTGTTTTAATCCTAGAGTTCTTTGTTGGTCATGTGTGTCTGATTTGCTATGGATGCAGTCAGAGTCATCCCTGCATTCTGTTAGCCCTTTTCACTATCCTGATTTAGTCATAATCTTCACAATCATTTTTCTTCCTGAACATCATAGACTCATGAGCTCATTTCAACTATGGGATTTGGAATACAATCCAGTACAAGCAAAAATAATACCTGTCTGATTTATTACTTTGACTCTTTGTTAAGTAGAGCGAAATTAATCTGCTTTTTTTAAATTTAAAGTTGATAATGTACTTACATCATTTAAATATGGAAATCATGGTCACTGGCTAACTTTTTTATGGGCAACAGCAAGAGATTTTTAAAAATAGGCTTTATTTTTAGAGCATTTTTAGGTTTACAGCAAAATTGAGAAGAAGGTACAAAAATGTGTCATTTATTCTGTGCCACTTCCATGTACAATCTATCCCACTATCAATATTCCTCACCAGAGCAGCATATTTGTTACAATCTATGAACCTATATTGACACATGGTTATTATCCATAGTACATAGGTCGCAATCAGATTCACTATTAATGCTGTATATTCTATGGCTTTGGACAAATAATGACATATGTCCCTGATTATAACATCAAAGTAATTTCTTTGTCCTAAAAATTCCCTGCATTATCCCTCTTCATCTTTCCTCATCCTCTAACCCCCTGCAACCACCGATCTTTTTGCTGCCTCCATAATTGTGCCTTTTCCAGAATGTCAAATAGTTGGAATCACAGTATGCAGCCTTTTTATACTGGCTTCTTTTACTTTCTAATATTCACTTCAGTTTTCTCCATGTCTTTTCAGGGCTTGATAGTTCATTTCTTTTTAATGCTGAATAATATTCCATTGTCTGGATGTACTACCATGAATTCATCCATTTGCCTCCTGAAGAACATCTTTTTTCTTTTCTTTTCTTTTTTTTTTTTTTGAGATGCCTATTCAGCATCTAGTTGGCAGGTTTTTCATTAAAAAAAAAAACACATTAAAAATCAGCTTCTTTGTTAGTGATGCTCATTGCAAAACAGAATTGTACAGAAATAAACAATGTAACCTTCATTCTACAGGGACATCATTTGTATTGTTGAAGGGATACTGAATCATTGCATGATATTATTATGACCGGTATTATTGAACAAAGAACAGCAGCTCTTAAAAGTCAGTTTATCTCTGTGAGAAGTGAATCTGCTAAAATTTAAATATGTTATCATAAAGTTCATATCAGCACATGCTTTTTTATTCCATTTATATAGGCTTTAGTATATTTTTTAAATCTAAAATTATTCATATCATTTAGTGGATAAAAAATCTTCTAAACAGCAACTCTCTTCAGGTAACCATGACTTAATCAGTAATGAGAAAATTCTAAATCTTGAATCTTCACTAGTGAATCAGTTGATATAAATATCAATAGTAGATTCAATAACAATCAGTGGGTAATTGCTTAATTCCATCCCTTTTTCTAAATGAATCTAGCCAAATCAGAAGACAATGGCATTTTCTTGTGAAAATCAGAAGGAGAGGAGAAAAACAGTTTTCTTCAATCTTCCATGATAGTGCCTTTCATAATTCAAGGGCTATTGAGAAAAATAAAGTAGATAATAGTTTAGAAAGCACTTTTCAAAGTGGTATAGGTGGATAAGGAGTTAAAATAAGGTTCTAAATATTGGAAGAGAAGTCTTTTCTATGTCAGAATAAAATTAGAGCCAATATCCACAGACTATTTAATGTTTCCCTTCGTGTTCCTCCATATTCCATACCTTTGAAAGGTGCCCCCAAGGTATAAACATACGATGTTTAATTCCGGACACAGAGGAGATAAAATTCTTTGGAGTTTTACCATGGCAGTGTTTCTCCAAGCATTGTTCTCTGGTCTACCTGCCTCAGAATCTCCTGTGGGCTTCTCAAAGAGAGTGGACTTTAGGAATCTTCAGGAACACTGTGATTCTGATGCATTCTAAAGCTTGAGAAACTAATTTGAGTGCGTTTTTGCTGTTTTAGGAAAAATTTATTAAAGTTTAACACATAGGCCTTTATATTTCATGATAGCTGCTCGTAATTTCCTCTTTCATGTTTGCTCTTCTAGAAGGAAACTGTACTTCTGCTTTTTGTCCTGAGATTATGTTAACTCATTCTTTCCACAAAAATTTATTGAGGATCTAACAGAACTTTAAAAGTTTATCATCTGTCAAAGAAAACCACTTCATTATTAAGTTTTGCATTCCTAATTTATTAGGGCAATAAATACTTAAAAGTGATCTTTGATTAGATTTTTGGGAGGAATGTGAACTTTGGACACAGCCTCTGATTGTGAACAATAAGCCACCCTAAATTTTGAGGGCCCCCCCACTGTATTGCCTTTTCTTTTACTTTAAGCCAAAATTGCTATTCTCTCTTCCTACTGTGATATTAAAATTAAATAAAGACAGAACAAATCTTGTTCTTTGCTCCTCCATGCCACACCTTAATACATGGAATTTAAATGTATATATGCTTGGAAAATTCCACGGACAGGGATGCCTGGCAGGCTATAGTCCATGGGATCATAAAGAGTCGGACATTACTGAGTGACTAAGCATACACACACACACACACATAAAATAGATAAACTAATAACAACCTACTGTATAGCATAGGGAATTGTACTCAATAGATTGTAATGATCATATGGGGAAAGAATCCATAAAAAGAGTGTATGTATAACTGATTAACTTTGTTGAACAGCAAACAGTAATACAAAAGTGTAAATCAACTATACTCCAATAAAATTAATAAAAATTTTAAAAAATAAATAAATAAATGTATATTCTACTATCGTGGAGATACTATAGTAGTAGATTATAGTGGACACTATTTTTTTTCCTTTTCTTACTTAGAGACATTGGTGATGATGTTTTATATATAAAATTTACAGTCAGATATTTTATGTATCTTATTAAATACATGAAATGAGAATTAATTATCCTAGACATTTGTTAGTCCCCTGTCAGCTTAATTACTCATTTTTCTTACTGTAGTCCACTCTTTTATGCTAATTGACAACTCATTGGAATCGGTCAAGCCCTTATTGAGTGAACATGTTAGTCTTTCTATATGACAGCTGAACATCTTCAGAATAAAAGTGTTTTCTTTCTGACTGTTATCAGTAGAGCCTAAAATGATAAAAAAAGAAAAAAAAAAACACCTATATTCCTAGTAGTGGAGGTGATCTTTCGAAAACACGGGTCAGATCATGCACTCTCCTGGTTAAACCCTTCCACTGACTTTCCACCTGTCTCAGAGTAAAACTCTACTTCCTTACACACTGCTAGTGCCCTGTGTAATCTGGTTCCTCCTCACTTCCCTAGACTACTCTTATGCCCTCTGCCCAGGCTTCTTCTCTTCCAAACACACTATTCCTCCTTCAGATTCTCCAGTAGAATGTCCCTTCTGGTTACTTCTTCTACATACCGCTGGGAACCTTTGGAAAGTTTGAAGATGGTCTGGAACAAGATGTGATTCATGCGAATGAATGAATGAATGTACAGGAATTTGAGAAGAATGCATTTCTTCTCTTAAGCAGGAAGTGACATAGGCATTTTGGGGGAGTGCTTTGAAATGTCTGATATTGGTAAATGTATTATGGATTGGCATGAGGCCTTTCTAATTGGCCCCAGAATGAGTTTAAATATGGTAAAGTTAGGATTAGCATTCTCAGAGCAGACCTGCATCTAAGCTTAGAAACAAATTTACATATAAATAGAAAATTAAATCAGTTTTCTAACCAGGTATTTTTGAAAATCCAATAATAGGTTAACAAATTTAAGGTTTATACAAGCACACAGAATATTTTTGACTTAATTTTAATTAAACTTCATGAAGTATTTGATGGATAAGTAAAAAGAGGAAGAAAGCATTCTCTTGGCATTCTGAATAGCGCTGAAGGATATTGATGGCTTTACAAAAATGATCCCAGACTGCCTGTCTGTTACCCAGCCAAGTAATTCATAACAAAAGGCAGGTTAAAACACTTCACTCTAGAGCAGTGTGTTGTGAGATGTGAGACATTACATAAAGTTAAAGCAAGAACAAGCTGATGTGTTTTCTTCTCTTTATTCACATGCCATTCTTTATAAGCAATACATTTGAAAATTTGCCTCAGAGCGTTTTGCGTTTTCCTCTGGGGAAATGTGAAAGAAAATTATCTGTGTAGAAATAAAAACGTATTACTGTGTGTTAATTTATTCTACAAGAGATGAAGAGGGTTATTTTGGAGTAGGATGGGCTGCTACTGCTAAGTCACTTCAGTTGTGTCCGACTCTGTGCGACCCCATAGACGGCAGCCCACCAGGCTCCGCCGTCCCTGGGATTCTCCAGGCAAGAACACTGGAGTGGGTTGCCATTTCCTTCTCCAATGCATGAAAGTGAAAAGTGAAAGTGAAGTCGCTCAGTCGTGTCTGACTCTTCATGACCCCACAGACTGCAGCCCACCAGGCTCCTCCGTCCATGGGGTTTTCCAGGCAAGAGTACTGGAGTGGGGTGCCATTGCCTTCTCCGAGGGTAGGACTGGAGCTCAATTCAAATTGTGATTTCTGTGTATGAACACGGGAAATGTTCACGGCCAGTTATCACCAGTTTTTGAAGTGTGAACTGGTTAGGGGTGAAAATGTACATATATGTTTAATTTATTGATATCTCTCTTTCCCAATGTTCTTTTTTCAAGTATGGCCATTCTTAGGGCTTCCCAGGTAGCACTAAGTGGTAAAGAACCTGTCTGCCAATGCAGGTTAGACGTAAGAGATGCCAGTTTGAACCCTGGGTTGGGAAGATCCCCTGGAGAAGGGAATGGCAATCCACTCCAGTGTTCTTGCCTGGAGAATCCCATGGACAGAGCAGCCTGGAGGGTTGGAATCCATAGAGTTGCAAAGAGTTGGGTAAGACTGAAACAACTTAGCGTGGCCATTCTTAAGTTAAATTAATTAAGCTATAAATGGAGTACAACCATTACCCAGGTTTCAATATGGTGTAAAAGGACAAACAAGGTTCATTCCTTTTGTCTGGAGAACATAGAAAAATGGACCCAGATCCAGACACAGAGCAAACCACAGCAGGTCACACCTGCATAGAGTAACCATATGACAACCCAGCTGCTCACTCCAAAAGAATTCTCTCTACTCTAATCAACTCCCCAAATTATTTTTACCTAAATAATTTATAAATCTTTGTCATTTTGTCATTTTTCTTCTAAATACTTCAATTAAAACTTCTTTTTCTTTCCTTTTTCCTTTTTCCTAGATTATCAAAAGGTTTGTCTGGCTCTTTGATGTAATGTGCATCCCACCTCCCCCATGACTTGTTTTTATACCCATTCAATACTTTAGCTTACACCCCTTACTACCTTAATTTCTTCCTTTTGGTGTCCAGGGTGCTGTGAATAGATATCTGGATTTAAATTGGTTAAAATTTAAATATGAGTGTATACCCGCCATCCTTCTTTACCCTAGGTTAACTTCCTAGCTTTTTATGTTGTTTGTTTTGTAAAATTTTTGTTAACAAAATGGAAGAGTTCAGCATTATAACTTTCATTTATATTCTATTACTTTACCCCTATTCTATCTTGTTTAAAATTTGGAATCTTCCCCCAAAATAATTGCACTTTTTCTTCCTGTGGCCTTTGTTAAATGATGAATGAGTTTAGTGTTTCTGTCCTTGATGCAGAACCAGATTTGCCATTTGTATATCTGCTCTTGGGGTTGTTTGTTGTATAGACTGCACTTCATTTGTTGGGGCTTTGAAGATTCAGTGTTTCTGAAAGTCTCTGGAAGTCTCGGAAAGTCTCTGATATCTAGGGAAACTCAAAACTGGAAAATACCTGATGGGTGGATAGCTTTCAGAAAAGAGGAAGACATTCCAATATTTTATAAGAGTTTGGACCCTCCCAGAATTATAACCAATGCTTTCCTACCATTTTTCATGAATTCTATTCATTCATTCATTCATCAAATATTAAATAATTGCTTAAATAATAAGACTATAGAAAAGGAGCAAATCTAATTAATGGGGCTCTTTGGTGGGGGTTCATTTTTTTATGTGGTAAATACACACAGCAGAAAATTCACCATTTTAACAATTTTTAATTATGCAATTCAGTGGTATTAACTACACTCATCATGTGTTGCAGCCATCACTACTCTCAATCACCAGAACATTTTCTTCATCACAGACTGTACTCATTAAGCAATAATTCCTCATTATTTTGCCTTTTATGTGTCTGGTAACCTCTACTCTACCTTCTGTTTCTAATGTTTTGACTACTGTATGTGCTTCAGATAAATGGAATTATATTTGTCCTTTTGTGTCTAGTTTATTTCAGCTTGCACACTCTTCAAGGTTTATCCAAGTTGTATTATACATAAGATTTCTATTCCTTTTCATGGCTGAATAATATGTATCTCTCTATATATATATACACACACACACATATATGTATACATAATATATAAACCATGTTTGTTGAGCTTTATATGAAAACATATCCCTGTATCTTCCCTTTATGTCATAACCATGCAAAGGCACCTAAACAACATAATAGTCTCATATATTAGGAAAATATATCATGATTTCAATAAATTTGTCTGAGGCAGATTTATATAGTGAATGATTTTCTGAAAAAATTTTATAGAGTTTTTACTAAGCTGACAATCCCTTCAATTTAAAAAGTAAGTTACCTATCTCACAAAAGGGCTTGAATAGAATAGTAAAAAATGAAACAAGGGAATAGCATTAAAAAATATTGACTCACTAACAATCAAAAATTGTTAATTTTTTAATTGTTAAATTAAATTGTAAAATTGTCAATTAAACTAGTGAGATTCTGTTATTTCATTGAACAAATAGGCAAAAATAAATGTTTTAAGATACCATAAAGTGATTGATGAAAATATGGGATATCTGGCTTCATGTCCTCTGGTTATTTTGTAGACTGATGGAGTTTAAATACAATAGAGTACAGATTCCTCTTTCATAAATTGTTCCTGAAAAAGAATTGAGGCTGCTTACCAAAGTTAACCTCTACAATCAACTTAAAAATTCAACAATTGCTGACTAATTAGATACTTTATGATGTATTTTAATAAGTACTTAAAGTGGAGACTACTCCAGTTTATCTGGAATTTGTATGAGTCAAAAAATGTGTATAGAAAATAATTCAAGGATAAAGGAAGAATGAAGCAAGAGATTCTAAAAGTTTCAGCGTTCTCCTGATATATACATGGTTGAAATGTTTCTTCGGATTTCTGTCTCGCTTTGGTGGCTTAATTCTTACCTGGTGGTTTGACTATTTCAGGATATATCAGAGAAATTGAAATCTAACTTTAGTACAGTTTTACTATTTTAATTTCTTTTTTAATGTAATTTTGTTGATTGTGGTTTATTTACAATGTGAGTTAAGTTGTGTAATCAGCATAAATGTATGCAATCAAGCAGTTTAATTAGGCAATGTTATTTAAGAAAGTAGCTACAGAATTCAGATATTCATACCATTTTAGAAATTCTTAGAACTGTATTTTAAAACTGCTATTTGAATGGTAGTTGATATTCAAATTTAAGTATTTCTCTTTAAAAAAAAAAAGGGAAAATACAGTGAATTCAATGGAGTAAAAATACAGTATTATAACTATGATATAGTTTGTAAAAACATCAAAATTTCTTGACTAAATTTGCATTATTCCTCTTATTCCCAGTTCTATCCCTCATTATTGTCCCAGTTTTTCACTTGAAGTATTTCAATCCTTATCAGAGAGGCTATTTGGAACATGATTTTTTTAAACTGAAAATCATAGGTCTACATAAAGAAAAATTTTTTTCTGTGTCAAGATATTTCACCCCAGTACTATCTTGAGTTAGTCTTAAGGGGAATTAGGCAAGGAGATGAATCATAGAAGTTTTCAGCTAATAAATACTCAAGAAGTTCTAATGAAGTGCACACATCTTTGTATATAAAGTATTTCTTATTTAAGTATAGATAGCAGAGTGTCAGTTTTGTTTAAAGAATTATATGCTTCCTACTGTAACTAATATATTATTTATGAATCCTTGCCTAACAATGCCTTTGATATTCAGAAGCATAAATCTTTCCTGTGATTTCATTTAAGGAACTTTTTGTAAAGTTATTTGGAGATATCAAAGCTGAATAATTTTGCCCATTGCTGTGTGGTTCTCAGGTCGTGTGAAAATATATTGCACTAAATATATGAATTAAATGTGAGAAGTAGAATAACTTGGGGGAAAATCACTTTATCTTGCTGTATTAATCTCTCTGAACATTTTAAAGGATGCTACAGATAAAATGTTGTAACACTAATATTTTACTTGATGAAACACATATAGAAAAAGACGATAAAATATAGGAAATGGCACAGAAATTGATAGAGCTACATCTAATTTTCTCAAGAAATAACACCAAAAATTATATGTATACAAGGCTAAGAATTTTAAGCAGAGAAATGAGAGTGCCTTAAGCAAGAGGTGCTATGATAGAAAATGCCAGGTCACCACCCCAAGCGTATCAGGACATAGCTCAAGGAAATAGCCTGGGCAGTTTTAGTGAACATCTATTATAATAACAAAAAAGAGCACAAAGATGAATAAAGGCATGACACCTCCCATGGATAAGTTCATGGTAGTTTGTGAAGGAATGGCATTTAATCAATAATCACACTTTCATGAGAAGAACACAGAAATGGGTTTGATTAAAGTTCTGTGAGATCACATTAAAATACTCTGCCTAGGAAAATCTTCTATTGGTGATGAAGGAAGGCTTCACCAAGTCAGAATATTTGAACTTGACTTTCAAAAGGTAGGACTTCCCTGGTGGCTCAGATGGTAAAACGTCTGTCTACAGTGTGAGAGACCTGGGTTCGATCCCTGGGTTGGGAAGATTCCCTGGAGAAGGAAATGGCAACCCTCTCCAGTACTCTTGCCTTGAAAATCCCATGGATGGAGGAGCTTGGGGCAGGCTACTGTCCATGGGGCTGCAAAGAGTCGGGCATGACTGAGCGACTTCCCCTTCACTTTCAAAAGGTAGAGATGTAGGGATTTTTTCCCTTGCCATAGAAGTAACACATTGTAGAAAATGTACAAAATAAAGATATGTCAGAAGAACAAAACAAATAAAATTGACTGCTTCCAACTTGCATAACATGGAAAAAAATCACTAGTAGTATTATAATGTATCTCTTTCTGTTTTTAATTTTGTGTGCATATGTATGGTTTTCCTTTTAACCAATTCAAATAATACTATTGCAGTTTTTTATGCTTATTCATAAATCATTTTGCACATCTAAGATTTCCACAGCATCAAATCCTAGACGACTTTTACTACAGATGGAAAATATGCACATATGAAATTTTGATTAAAATTGGAATCTGCCTACCAATGTTAGAGAGAACAATACTATTTTCATAAAATAACCTTATCACATACTGACAAGTACAATTTTACAATAAATCTTTGTGAGTCTGGCATATAAAAAATTACAATATATTGTATTTCTCTGACGTCTTAAAATGTTAAATATTCTAATATATTTGCTAGTATTTATATTTCTTTGCTGTGAATTACCTATTTATGAAATTTGCCTATTTTTTAAATTTAAGGACTAGGAGAAGGAAATGGCAACCCACTCCAGTGTTCTTGCCTGGAGAATCCCAGGGATGGGGAAGCCTGGGGGGCTGTCGTCTCTGGGGTCACACAGAGTCAGACACGACTGAAGTGACTTAGCAACAGTCTTTTAAAAAATTTTATTAGATAGGATATACTTGTGTAGATTAAGGAAAATATACATGATTGCAATTTTATAGATCAAAAAATTGAATAGATATACGTAGTATTAATCTTAATCTGTGCTATTGATGTTTTTCCTGCTGGTCTTTTAAGTTTATATAAAACTGAAATGGGATTTTTAAAATTTTCTACTTAATGTTTTTTAATGTCTTTGTGTGTGTGTTTGATGCTCAAATTTGAGCGTCTTAAGCATATTTTGTAAGCCTATATTATCAACTCTGGCAATAGTAGAAGGTCAAAAATTCCAGACTTTGTGATTATGCTTTTCATCTTTATCCAAGAATGATATTCAACACTAACAACTAGTATTATCTGTTTAGTAATAATGGGAACAGAGCAGGCTATAGGGCTGAGCCCTGACCTTGCCAAACCAGGTCTTTAATTCCTTAGTTGTTGGATTATGTGAAGGGCATTGCTCATTATTTTAGGGGTAGGTAGAGAGTGGGGTGCAGTTAATATGTTAATTTGTAGAAATATGGGGATATTTTGATAAGTATGATTTATAGTATAATTTATATTGGGCTTCCCTGGTGGCTCAGACAGTAAAGCATCTGCCTGCAATGTGGGAGACCCAGGTTCAATCCCTGAGTCAAGAAGATTCCCTGGAGAAGGAAATGGCAACCTACTCCAGTACTCTTGCATGGAAAATCCCATGGGTGGAGGAGCCTGGTAGACTCCAGTCCATGGGGTCACAAAGAGTTGAACACAACTGAGCGACTTCACTTTCAAATCAAAGTTACAAAAACATAATCTGATAGAAATATTAATACATTTAATACATGAATTGTCTGTCGTCTGTGGTCATTGGCTAAATCAGTCTGGGCTCCTTTATGGACACAGATGTGCTAAGTCACATCAGTTGTATCTGACTGATTCTTTGTGACCCTATGGAGCCTGCCAGGCTCCTCTTCCATGGAATTCTCCAGGCAAGAATAGTGGAGTGGGTTGCCATGCCCTCCACCAGGGGTTTTCCTGTCTCAGGGATCGAACCCATGTCTCTTACATCTCCTGCATTGGCAGGTGGCTTCTTTACCACTAGTGCCACCTGGTAGTGGTGCTTTACCACTAGTCACCACCTCCTTTATGGATCTGACCTCACAAACTGAATATGGGCTGATGACAACATGCTGTGAAACTGAGTCTATCAGACATCTGGCAGCCATAACCTAATAGAAGGCCCTTAGTGATTTGGGTCATAGGCATCTGGGTATCATCTTTGACATGGGGCACCATTATAACAATTGATTCTATCTGCCCTATTTTGGCTCAGGAGACTAAACTTTCCTCAGAGTCTATTGGCCACAACTGGTCCTTGTTTACAGAAATTTCCATCTCCATTGGCTGGCAAAGTCACAATTTTCATACACTGGATCTACCTTTTGTTTTTAAATCAGCCATTCTGAATACAAGAAATAAGAGTAGTTGCGGATGGCCCATAATAAAGAGAAATATTGAAGTATTTCATCAAATAGCTTTACTTTTTTACTGTGCTGTGGAGACTCAAAAGTTTTATAATACATGGATTCTCACAAATAGTAAACCTGAAAACAAATGTATAGAATATTAAATATATGATTCCAAATAGCCTCAAGTATGCTAATGAGATATTTAGCTAGCAAGTTCAGCTCAGTTCAGTCGCTCAGTCATGTCCGACTCTTTGCAACCCCATGAATTGCAGTATGCCAGGCCTCCCTGTCCATCACCAACTCCCAGAGTTCGCTCAAACTCATGTCCATCGAGTCGGTGATGGCATCCAGCCATCTCATCCTCTGTCATCCCCTTCTCCTCCTGCCCCCAATCCCTCTCAGCATCAGAGTCTTTTCCAGTGTGTCAACTCTTCGCATCAGGTAGCCAAAAGTGAGTAGATGATAGAACTTTATAAGCTAGGAGAAACTGTAGAAGTAAATTTGCCCCTTATTTTACACACGGCTAGGGTCGCAAAGAGTCGGACATGACTGAGCAACTGAACTGAACTGAAGTGAGGGTCATGTAACCTAAAAATTCCGTGTGCTTTCTAACTTTATGATGCTATGTTTTCTGCAGAAAAGCCTAAAACCTGATTAAAAGATAGACCCTTAGATTTAATTACATGCTGTTTTCACTATCCGTAGGTTATTTGTAGGCTATGGCTAATATGGAAATGAGTTTATTCGCCAAATCTGACAGATTTATTGAAAAAAAATCAGTGGATAGCCTGAGTTCTCTGACAGTCATCTTTGTTATAATAAAATAGGAGGCTATCATCATGGTAAAACAAGTGCTGAAGTCTACTTGAAGGAATTCAGTTCTTCTTTTAAATTTCTACTAGGGAGTTTTAATAGAAAATACTCAGTTAACAAGATTAATTATCTGTTTTAAAGCACTTCCAAACTTTTCAAGACATTAAAAAATATAATCGGTATTAAAGTGCTCTTATTTTCTGCTGTTTTTACATCAACATTGTTTCATTTCTTCCCATTGGCAGAGTCAACTTGATGAAATATTATATTCTTTATTTGCTTTCAATGCTGGATTGTTTACATATTTTTGCCATTTCAAATAGTGCAGTTTGTTTGATTCATTTTTTCTTTTAGATTCTTTGTGTCGTATTGTCGTTGTTCAGTCACTAAGTCATTCTGACTGTTTGTGACCCTATGGACTGCAGCATGCCACTGTCTTCCAGAGTTTGCCAAGTTCATGTTCATTGAGTTGGTGATGCTATCCAAGCATCTCATCCTCTGCCACCCTCTTCTCCTTTTACCTTCAATCTTTCCCAGCATCAGAGTGCTTTCTTTGTGTCATATCATTAGGCTTTCTGACGGATGTCTAATTCTACCCTGGAAGATTCATCTGAAGTAGATTAGATAACAGTTACTACCAAGCCTATGGGTCCAGCTCTGGTTATTTTCCTAGTGTATCACTTACCCTGTCATATACATGTTGCCTCATATGTAAAACAGGAAATGCCAAATAGTACATGCCAAATACATTAACATATGCAAATGTTTAGAACAGTGTGTTACATTCAGCCAATCCTAAATGAAGGTCAGTTATTATTACTAATATTATTATTATTAACCCATTATTAGAAACAGTATATAGATCACCTCTATGTATAACTGTTAACACAGTTTTATTTTCTCTTTATTTTTAAGATTTTAGTAAATATGGACCAATACCTTAACATTGTCTTAAATATTATTAACCTTGGCTCATAAAGCTAATCGTGTTTTCCATAGGATAATTAACCATTTTATATATAAGATTAAGATGTCTGCTTTTTAAAGTAAGGTTAGAAAACTATTAAATTTTTAATGTGTAAGTTTTTTCTGTGCATACTTTGGACTATTTGGTTCTATTTTCCCATTCTCTTTCATTTCCTGTGTGTTTTTTCTTGAACCACCTAATGTTCTTCTCTGGAAAAATACTGCAGAGCAAGCAAGAATCCTATGATGACTCAGAAGTCAGAGAAGGGGAAGACTGGAGAGTCACGGTATGCTGGACACTTACTCTTGTCTTAGGCCTGTGTGGTTCTTCTACTTTGTGCCTCAGAGACTGGACTCATGCTTCAGACTTGTAGAGTAGTCTCCATTTATTTTCCACAATGTCCTTGTTTCAAGTACTTCATACTTCTTTAACCTCACTGGGCCATGCCCACGTTCTTCAAACACTTGTGTCCTATTTCTTACTGAGTTCATGAGCCGAAAAAGAAATGCAACCACGAGGGTTGCTGAACATCACCCAACTAGCAAGCGAGCTTTTGTTGAATCAAACTCATATCCGATAAGGAGAAGCTGCTATAGCTTTGTTTTCCCATAGTTTTCTCCTTCCGCCCTTTTATCTAAATGAGCAACAGACATAATTAAAGTCTTAAGAAGTTGGACAACAGATCACATACGTAATCCTTAAAGACACTGTCTCAGATGAGCAGCAGCCTGGCCAACCATTCGCTTACTCATTCATTCATTTGCTTTTCAAAAAGAAAAAACTCTGGGTATTTATCATATGTCAACGTCCATGTTTGTGCCGATGGGACAAAAAGTATAAATAAGATCGAAGTCCTGTTCTGAAACATCTGTGTCGGGAGACTTCAAGGCCACTGTCAAGTTTGGTGATGTGATAGGAGGACTCACAAGACTCAGTTGTGCTTTGTTACAGCAAAAGGCTACAGAGCAAAATCCACAGAGGGAAAAGGCACTCGGGGTGATGTCTGGAAAAAGCAGGGCAGGTTTCCAAGAACCTCTCCAGTGGGAGCACAGTGGAAGCATTTACTTCCTCCAGCAACCAATTGTGATAACAACTGTGTGAAATATGGTCAGCCAGGGAAGTTCACAAGAAACTCAGTGCCCAAGGATTTGTACTGGGAACCGTTCACATAACCACTTTCTGTCTGCCATGTACCTAAATTCCGCACTCCTGGAAGGAAGACAGGTGGTCAGCATAAACAATATTGTTTGCCCAGGCAGTTTAGCCACAGTAAGCCCCTCTTATCTGTTAGGGAAAGGTGAGGACCCTCCCACCACCACCTGCAAATCTCAGTTCCCAGGTGCCAGCCAAGGGCCAACCTTACAAACAAGATTTTCAAAGGATAGCAGTCTCAGACCTGCTGTCTCAACTCTTTTCTGCACAGTCTCACAGTGAAGTGGGGATAGGTGGAAGAATGATTAAAGAATCAGATGAGATGAGGCATTGGACTGCAGAAGAAAACTTAATCAGCTCTGCTTAAAGGAATCCAGGGATGCTCCATTTACCAAGACAATATTTGAACTAGATCTTGAAGGAGCTGTGAGATTTCCCAAAGCCTGGAGTGAGGAAGGACTTTCCCCCCATGCAAAGGTATTGGTTGCAGGTAAAGAGGTTATTGAGAGATTCTGTGTGGTGGGAGCATAGAGCTGATGAAAGAGGCAGAGTCAGGGAAGAGTGGGTAGAGCAAGAGCATGAAGTGCTTTATCATTTTGTTGGGGGGTAAGGAGCCTTAGTGGTTTTAATAAAAAGGGAGAAGTGAATAAATTTGAAAGCTATCTCTGACAGCAGATGGAGAAAAAGATTGGAGAAGGGAGAGTTTGAAGAAAGTAAGACCAGGCAGGAGGCAAGAGATGATGAAGACGTGACCTTAGGCGCCTGTCGTGAGAGGATGGCATGGAGCAGTGGTCCTCAGCTGGGAGACATGAAGAAGCGTGTGTGAAGCTCAACAAGAAAATGATGTCCAGGTCCCACTCAAACCCTCTACTGTCTCTCAACAAAACATTCTGTATGCTTTCTCTTCCGTAGCTATCTTCTCTGTAATGCTATCAGTCAAAACCTCCAAGTCCACTACATAACGAGCTCATCATTGGACATAACCAGTAATATAACCATTTGTATGGACTTTCCCCTTCAGTTCCATAAATTGAGGTGTGTGAAACCATATTGCGGTCTACCTTAGCTAAATAATTTGCCTATTCTTGGATGAATCAAGGCAGTAAATCCACTTGTAGTGAAAAATTGTAGCTTTGCACAGGATCCGCAAGGGTGATTTCATTCACTTGTGAAGTGCAAACCAAAGTGTGTCCGAAAGGTACAGTCATGATGGGTTCTCACTATATAAAATACATTTCAATTTATGTGGTTGCTCCTTGCTCATTTCACATATATTGCATATATGATTGTATGTAAGACTCAAGAAATACAGTACAGCTAGAACTAATATAACATTGTAAAGCAATTATACTCCAATTAAAGGTAAGTGAATAAACAATAGAAGAAAAAAACATGCTGGAGTTATAATAAAAAGAAATGCAGTTAAAGATGCATTTAACTATTAACTGAGTATAAGGTATTTAAATAAAATCATTAGGATGAGATGCAAATATAAACATAGCTAACACAGAACAGTTTTCTTCCCTTTTGTTTTTATTTTAAATGAATTTATTTTATAGTAGATGGTAACATAAAAGAAACTTGCAAGTTTTGCAAAGAATTATATGAACAGGTACATGAGTTTCTTATTTTGCTCTCAGATTAACTAGACATTATTGGGTTTCATAATGATGATCTATTTGAAAGGTAGTGAAGAACCTTTTTCAATAATACTTTATCTGCAATTTTTATCAAATTATCTCAAGAATGTGTTAAGGTCAATTTATGTATTAAATGTACAAAAATGTGACCTTTAGCTTTCTCTCCTTATATCCAAATGGGAGTCCTTAGATATATTTAATGTTTCCATGAACTATGTGATTAACAACTATAGCAAAGTGTGTTCATGGAAATTATCTTGGAAGGTTTTCCGTCAGTGGTTTAATTAACATACAGCAGACAGAAAGCAAACAATCTGTTCAACCAGACTACTGAATGATCCCTACTGTTGCTTTTGTTTTCACTACAGCTGGGAAGGGAAAGATTATTTTACATATATCCTTTCCTCTTGCTTCAGGATGATCTGTTTTGGTGGTGATTTAAAGAATTATTTGAAATATTTTTATGAGTTGGAAAGCCCATGAAGTGAATAGGAATAATTTACAATGTAAATAACCAGACTGTGGCTTTGCCAGTTTTTCTCCATCTTTATTTCTGGAAAACATCCATTTTTGACTTGTTTTATCTCCTCTAAAAATCATTCTGAAAAGGGGTCAAAATGGAAGCCAATGTCAAACTTTCGTCTTGATGAACCATGTACTACTGAGTCATGAGCATATAGGGAATGTTTCCTCTATGCATGATTGTGTAGTTTTGCTTATCCATAACCTAAGCAGAGAAGACTTACATGTAAAGCAACAACCCTAAGGAAAATTCAGAGGCTAGGCTCTAATGCTCACAAATTTTGTCATTGGAAAACCCTTAAGTCCTTTCTTGAAAGTGAAAGTGAAAGTCACTCAGTCATGTCTGACTCTTTGTGACCCCATGGACTGTAGCCCACCAGGCTCCTCTGTCCATGGAATGCTCCAGGTAAGAGTACTAGAGTGGGCAGTTGTTCCCTTCTCCAGGGGATATTCCTAGCCCAGGGACTGAACCCAGGTCTTCCTTGTTGCAGGTGGATTCTTTACCAGCTAAGCCACCAGGGAAGCCCCGTAGGTCCTTCCTTAGCCTTTGTTTACTCTTCACAGTCTGAGCCAGCAAGTGATTGAGCGATTGGTTTACAGAGTTCAAGGTGGTAAATTCTAGGAGGAGCAAGCATGTCCATCTTGGAAGCAAACTAATCAACAGCTCTAATAGGTGTTAATACAACAGTAAAGAAAACAAGAAAAAAAAAAAAAAAAAGCATGTAACACCACTACAAAGTAAAAAACAAACACCTTATATTGGTCTGGGGACTTAACCTTATATGGGATTGGCCAAAAAGTTTGGGTAGGTTTTTCATAAGATGGTACAGGAAAACCCTAATGAACTTTTTTGGCCAACCCAATAAATTCCAGAGGAAGCATTTATGCCTGTTTTATGTGGGAGGCCTATCTGTTAAATTCACCTTCCCCAGTAATCTAGCTAAAGGATGAAGTAGAATGTTCATCACAGAAACAAGAGTTTAACACATTTCAAATTTCAGCTTGCTACTGCTACTGCTGCTAAGTAGTTTCAGTCGTGTCTGACTCTGTGCGACCCCACAGATGGCAGCCCACCAGGCTCCGCCATCCCTGGGATTCTCCAGGCAAGAACACTGGAGTGGGTTGCCATTTCCTTCTCCAATGCATGAAAGTGAAAAGTGAAAGAGAAGTCACTCAGTCATGTCCGACTCTTTGTGACCCCATGGACTGCAGCCCACCAGGCTCCTCCATCCATGGGGTTTTCCCAGCAAGAGTACTGGAGTGGGGTGCCATTGCCTTCTCTGAAATTTCACCTTAAGTGGTGTTAAAAGATAAACTGAGGCATACTAAACATTTTAAGAGTCTACCTGAACAAAAATCAGTTTCAATAGGGCAGCGGCATACCAGAAGTGGTTAGGAAGACTCCAAGGACCCCAACTAGGGCAGAGATTTTATGGAGAAAAGACAGACAAAAACAGGGAAATTATTTCATTGGCTGTAGCTTAAGTGTTTGCCTGATTCAGAAAAGTCTAGTAGGGAGTTTGTGACTGTTGTCCTTAGGTTTTGATTTCTCAGACTTGCACCTACAGGCTTGGGTTTAGCTTTCCTGCTAAAACCATCAAAGACTCCTCAATCTGATGGCCTCCTTGTTTAATTAATTTAATAGTGGGGAACATGGACTGTATCCTCCCTATGTTTTGAAGCTCTTTTTATTTGTTCTCTAGGGTAAGAAGGCAGAAAGGGAGAAAGGAGAAAGGGGACTTCCTATGCAGACAGCTCCTTCATTGTTTGTTATTTCATCTCCTACATTTAGACCACAGGGGCTAGCGTGAGGTTTCTGGCCCAACAGTTTCATGCAAAGCACTGTATTTTGTCCTGTGTTATAAAAATCTAAAAGGACAATGGTGAAGTTAAAGTAGTTGGGCAGTGAATATCCAATGATAACATCTATTTTAAAGAAACCAACAGTGGGATTGAATTTCTGGTTTGAAGAGTTTAATGAAGACTACTACTTCGAAGATTTAGGTTTATTTTTCTGATTTACATTATAAAGAACTGACAGACCTCTGGCTGAAGCCTTTCCCCTTCTGTGATGTTAAAAAACAAAAACAAAAACACTTATATCTAGGACTGTTTGACCCATTGACTGCATTATACTTGCTATCTTTCTTATCTAGACTGATGTTATAATAAGGATACTATAGGTTTTCAGTTGTTCTTACATAATTGTATTCAGATCGCCACCACCCCTAGGGCAAAGTGAATGCATAGCTCTAAAGTTTAGTCTAAGTGCTGTGCTATGAGGCCTTACCTGGTTGTTATAAAACTTTATTGTGTACTTTTGTTGTAAGCTACATCGTATATTTTTAGTAATGAGGCAGGACATCTAAATAAAGCAAATAAAATTGCTTTATGTAGCTTTACCTAGAATCATAAGTCTTAGAGCCTGACATCTACTCAAGAAAAGCAGTCTGCTTTTGCAGGTGAGATATTCATTCCCATTTGCAATAAAGGGTAACAAAAGCACAGAGAGTTTTGTAAATTATGCAACATCCCCTATTCAGCTAACCTAACAGAGAGAATTCCACCCCAGTTCTCTGGAATCCTTGCCTTTCTTCCCTTACCTAATTCTGCCTGCTCTCATCATCTTTGTCTACAATTTATTTATCATTCATTCAGTCAGTCAACAAACATTTATTGAGCACTATTCAGTAGCCAGTGGGTATAACACCTTAAAAAAGAAACATTTTCTGCAAAATCCTCTTTAGACATATTTGCTGAAACTTACTGCGTGGCAGGTGGGAGGCACTGCGATCAACCCTCCGTGTACCTGAGTTTTTTCTTTAGCCTTATAACAGTTCTGTAAATTGAGCACAGTGCTGCGTTGTCTGGCTCTCAGTTACCTCTCTATGGAATGTTTGGTCGTTTCCATTTCCATGATTCTTTTACACGCTAATATTCTCCAAGCCCATGGAAAGGTCTAGATGGCCTGCACTATGGTAGTGTTTCACTCTAGGTTGTCTCTGCTGCTGCTAAGTCGCTTCAGTTATGTCCAACTCTGTGCAACCCCATAGACGGCAGTCCACCAGGTTCTACTAAAGCATTAAACAATGGCAGATCTTTTAAATTCACCGTGAAATCAAAGGACATCCCCTCAAGAAGAAATGATTAGCAGCTTCATGACTTCAAAAGGAGATGTTTTAGACATTTGCATGTGACTAGTAGTGGTAGTTATTAGAGTTCAAAGTAATGGATTTAATGGTATTATTTGTTGTTATTTTTGCTCAGTTGCTAAGTCATGTCCGACTCTTTGCAACACCATGGACTGCAGCACACCAGGCTCCCCTGTTCTTCACTATCTCCCAGAATTTGCTTAGATTAATGTCCTTTGAGTCCATGATGCTATCTAACCATTTCATCTTCTGTCGTCCCCTTCTCCTCTCGCCTTCAATCTTTCCCAGTATCAGGGTCTTTTGCAATGAGTCAGCTCTTTGCATCAGGTGGCCAAAGTATAAGTTTCAGTAAATATAGTTTGGTTTCTTGGAATCTTCTTGTATTGATAGCAACATCACAGCTGTAATTAAATCACCCTTCTCTTACCCCTTTTGAACCCATGTCCTGCTAGTTATAAAGGCTGTCAATTCATATCTTTTGGTAATTGTTGCCTAGAGGAGAACTGTTCTTGGTCAGGCGCTGAATTTCCCACACTTGTGGAACACCTTCCCCTGCTGACCCACTGAAGTGAAAGACTAGGAGTAATGATGAAATCTAATTTTCCCTGCGTAGAAGCGGCATGAGCTGGGTCAGCAAAGCTAGTCCCTGCAGATGGCTTTAAAATACCTCTGTGATTTGATCTCCTTGCGTTTCTCTAAGTGCCTATCACTGTCATCCTTAACCACTCTGACAAGATTCCAAGGTGAGAACAGCCCAAATGAACAATGCATTTGTGATGCCTCCCAGGGACGGTGCTTATTAAATGAATTCGGCAGTGAACCAAGTCTGACTTGTGAGCTACAAGGCAGGTTATCACATTGACGTGAAGATCATTCCATATATTTTTTAATCTGTGCAAATGCTCTGTTATCTCTCTGCTGCCCAGCATAATTTATGTGAAACAATATAAACTTGCAAGTTAATGATGTCGGATTTGTATTTTCAAATGTGCAGGGAGTCACTTGGTTTCATTCCTTTGTTTGGATTGCAGCTTGTTTTCTCAGAACAACTAGAGAATGTTTATGAAGTGTGTGCGTGGAGGGCGGGGAAGGAAGGGAATAAAAATGCATTGCTTTCGGGCAGCACATCTGTTTTAGGGACCCTGTTGGATCTGCACATTAAACATTGTCACGACTTACAGCATGTCCTGAAATTGCCTTCTACTCAGTTGTTCATACCAAACTCAAAATATTACAGTTAAATGGGTTTCACTGTTTTGAGTTAGTTTCCTCTTTTCATGAGTGGCAGGATATTTTTCTTCTCTATGAGAAAGCATGCGAACGATGCCTAACAGGTGGTAACTCATTATTTTATTTTATGTTTTCAAACAGATGGGCAGTATCAGGTTGCTCAAGCCTTCCCACAGACAGAAGAGGAGGTGGAGGTGGACACGCATGCATTCAGCCACCGGTGGAAAAGGAACTTGGATTCTATCAAGGCCGTAGATTCGAACCGAGCCAGCCTGGGCCAAGACTCCCCGGAGCCCAGAGGCTTCACAGACCTGATCCTGGACGATGGGCAGGACAACACCACCCAGATTGAGGTGGGTCAATAATCTGGGTGATTGAGATGGATTAATGAGTATGCTTCTTGGAAGGCACCCAAATTCCACATTATACTGTCTCTTTGGCTCAATTTGTAACTTTTGGACCTTTTTGCAGGGATCAGTTTAATCATTAATTAATAATTGATTAATGATGATAACAATAATCACAATCTATAACAATAATTATGTGTTATACAATTTGTTGATATTCAGGAACTCAATGATAAATATTATTATTACTTATAATAATTTAATTAAATAATTAATTAATATAAATAAATAGCTAAGCCATTTAATCATCCACAGATTCACTTACTCAAGAAACAGACAAACAGGGGCTTGGTGTGGTGATAACAGTGAGGGGAGAAAATAAAGCTCCTCCATGCTGGGAGATCAGTATGTATGTCAGAGGGTCAGAAAATCTAGTTGCCATAGCCAAGTGATATGCACAGAAATATGTACAGGCCAGTGTGGCTTAGAGGAGGGGTATCACCTGCTAGCAATTGGGGGATGGACTGCTGGCAAAGAGGCTTAGGAGTGGGCATTTAAGCTCAGGCTCAACTGATTGAGAGGAGCTCAGTAGGCTGATAATCTGTTAATAGTAAAAGAAGATTGCTGGCAGAATGAATTACACCTGCAAAGGCTGACTGTCAGGATGAGAGGCACGGAGTCTCATATGGTAACCAAGCAGCTGTCCCAGTTTACCTGGGACTGAGGGGATTCCTGGGATGTAGGACTTCCAGTACTTAAAAGGGGGAAGTTCTGGGCAAGCTAGTATGGTTGGTTGCTTTGTTCAGTTCAGTTCAGTTGCTCAGTCGTGTCCAGCTCTTTGCGACTCCATGAAATGCAGTATGCCAGGCCTCCCTGTCCATCACCAACTTCCAGAGTCCACCCAAACCCATGTCCGTTGTGTCGGTAATGCTATCCAACCATCTCATCTTCTGTCATCCCCTTCTCCTCCTGCCCTCAATCTTTCCCAGCATCAGGGTCCTTTCAAATGAGTCAACTCTCCACATCAGGTGGGCAAACTATTGGAGTTTCAGCTTCAACATCAGTGCCTCCAATGAACACCCAGGACTGATCTCCTTTAGGATGGACTGGTTGGATCTCCTCGCAGTCCAGGGGACTCTCAAGAGTCTTCTCCAACACCACAGTTTAAAAGTATCACTTCTTCTGTGCTCAGCTTTCTTTATAGTCCAACTCTCACATCCATACATGGCTACTGGAAACACCATAGCCTTGACTAGACAGACCTTTGTTGGCAAAGTCATGTCTCTGCTTCTTAATATGCTGTCTAGGTTGGTCATAACTTTTCTTCCAAGGAGTAAGTGTCTTTTAATTTCATGGCTGCAGTCACCATCTACAGTGATTTTGGAGCCCCCAAAATAAAGTCTGACACTGTTTCCACTGTTTCCTCATCTATTTCCCATGAAGTGATGGGACCAGATGCCATGATCTTCGTTTTCTGAATGTTGAGTTTTAAGCCAACTTTTCACTCTCTTCTTTCACTTTCATCAAGAGGCTCTTAAGTTCTTCACTTTCTGCCATAAGGGTGGTGTCATCTGCATATCTGAGGTTATTTTTATTTCTCTCCGCAATCTTAATTCCAGCTTTTGCATCTTCCAGCCCAGCGTTTCTCATGATGGACTATGCATAGAAGTTAAATAAGCAGGGTGACAATATACAGCCTTGACATACTCCTTTTCCTATTTGGAAGCAGTCTGTTGTTCCATGTCCAGTTCTAACTGTTGCTTCCTGACCTGCATATAGGTTTCTCAACAGGCAGGTTAGGTGGTCTGGTATTCCCATCTCTTTCAGAATCTTCCACAGTTTATTGTGATCCACACAGTCAAAGGCTTTGGCATAGTCAATAAAGCAGAAATAGATGTTTTTCTGGAACTCTCTTGCTTTTTCCATAATCCAGTGGATGTTGGCAATTTGATCTCTGGTTCCTCTGCCTTTTCTAAAACCCGCTTGAACATCAGGAAGTTCATGGTTCACGTATTCCTGAAGCCTGGCTTGGAGAATTTTGGCCATTACTTTACTAGTGTGTGAGATGAGCGCAATTGTGCAGTAGTTTGAGCATTCTTTGGCATTATTTTTCTTTGGGATTGGAATGAAAACTGACTTTTCCAGTCCTGTGGCCACTGCTGAGTTTTCCAAATTTGCTGGCATGTTGAGTGCAGCACTTTCACAGCATTAGCTTTCAGGATTTGAAATAGCTCCACTGGAATTCCATCCCCTTCACTAGCTTTGTTGGTAGTGATGCTTCCTAAGGCCCACTTGACTTCACATTCCAGGATGTCCGGCTCTAGGTGAGTGTGAGTGATCACACCTTCATGATTATCTGGGTCGTGAAGATCTTTTTTGTACAGTTCTTCTGTGTATTCTTGCCACTTCTTAATATCTTCTGCTTCTGTTAGGTCCATACCATTTCTGTCCTTTATTGAGCCCATCTTTGCATGAAATGTTCCCTTGGTATCTCTAATTTCTTGAAGAGATCTCTAGTCTTTCCCATTCTATTGTTTTCCTCTATTTCTTTGCACTGATTGCTGAGGAAGGCTTTCTTATCTCTCCTTGCTATTCTTTGGAACTCTGCTTTCAAATGGGTATATCTTTCCTTTTCTCCTTTGCTTTTCATTTCTCTTCTTTTCACAGCTATTTGTAAGGCCTCCCCAGACAGCCATTTTGCTTTTTTGCATTTCTTTTCCATGGGGATGGTCTTGATCCCTGTCTCCTGTACAGTGTCATGAACCTCGTTCCATAGTTCATCAGGCACTCTGTCTATCAGATCTAGTCCCTTAAATCTATTTCTCACTTATACTGTATAGTCATAAGGGATTTGATTTAGGTCATATCTGAATGGTCTGGTGGTTTTCTCCACTTTCTTCAATTTAAGTCTGAATTTGGCAATAAGGAGCTCGTGATCTGAGCCACAGTCAGCTCCCAGTCTTGTTTTTGTGACTGTATAGAGCTTCTCCATCTTTGGCTGCAAAGGATATAATCAATCTGATTTTGGTGTTGACCATCTGGTGATATCCATGTGTAGAGTCTTCTCTTGTGTTGTTGGAAGAGGGTGTTTGCTATGACCAGTGCATTCTCTTGGCAGAACTCTGTTAGCTTTTGCCCTGCTTCATTCTGTACTCAAGGCCAAATTTGCCTGTTACTCCAGGTGTTTCTTGACTTCCTACTTTTGCATTCCAGTCCCCAATAATGAAAAGGATATCTTTTTTGGTTACTCTGTTACTGTATGTAATTCTCTATGATAATTAGAGCCATGAAGTGGTAAAGAAAAGGATGGTTGCAGGTAGGCTTGATGAGTATGGAAGGCTGCTGAAGGCACATTCCAGGCAGATTTTGGGGTTGCCCAGAGGCCTCAAGGGAGGTTTTGCATTTCTTATGTTCCCATTGTTGTTGTCATTCAGTCGCTAAGTCATGTCTGACTCTTCCTGACCCAATGGACTGCAACATGCCAGGCTTCCCCATCCTTCACCATCTCCCTGAACCTGTTCAAACTCATGTCCACTGAGTTCATGACGCCATCCAACCATCTCATCTTACTGCCCTCTTCCTCCTTCCTTCAGTCTTTCCCAGCATCAGAATCTTTTCCAATGAGTCGACACTTCACATCAGGTAGCCAAAGTATTGGAACTTCAACTTCAGCATCAGTCCTTCCAATGAATATTCAGGGTTGATTTCCTTTAAGATTGACTGGTTTGATCTTCTTGCAGTCCAAGGGACTCTCAAGAGTCGTCTTCAGCACCACAGTTCAAAAGCATCTAGGTTTCCATGGTCCTTTGCATTGCAAATGGTAAAATATGATCTTGTTAGTACACTAGACATAACAAAAGAAACAAATGACTCTTATGGAAATAAGCGAAAACCACTGGAATGAGAACAGAACTGTTTGTTCAGTTTGTTACAGCAAGGGAGTGAGCCTTCATCACTGGCCTTCAGAAGAGACTCAAAGAAGGCAGGAGAGAGGGAAGGCTTCTCAGTTTAAAAAAAAGAAAGAGCTTCAGCTATGCTCTGACTGGAGGTGGTTGGCATGGAGAAGCCAGAGTTGGGCTAGTCAGAAGCCAAGAATCTTGTGGGATTGGTCTGGGGGATGTTTGGCTTTCCATGGTTGGTCCAGAGTTGGGCAGAGTAACAACAAAAAAAGAAAAACCATCAGTTGTCAATAAAGTCCTGCCCATTCTGGACCAATTGCTTCCAGGATTGAGTTTTGGCTCCTGGACTAGTTGCTTTAGAAGTTGATGTCAGACTTCTGTTTTTATCCATGTTGCGGACACTGTCCGTTTGTATATTCTCTCCATCTGAAGTTTTAGTTCCTACCATCTTCTAGGTAACACGCTTATGTTTTAAAGAACCACGCAGCATTCTTTTTGGTGCCCTGAAATACTCATTATTTAGGAAGAGAACTCAACTTCATGAAGCAGATGTGGCATAGTTCTGCAGATAGTAACAAGGCTTTGTTTTGTTCCCTCAGGGTGAGAGCAATCTTCAGATCTGAAGCATAGGCTATTGGGATTCTGTAGATGTGAGAGGCCCAGAGATTTTCAAAACCCTTCTCCATCGCCTTAGCTAGTGTGTGACTTTTGCCCCCAAGTCAGCCCCTTAACAGGCAACAGAGGATGTGCCATTAGCAGAAGTTATATAGTACTTCCAAGAGGCTATTCTGACTCCTGCAGAGTGTCTGCTATTTTGTCAACAATGTAGTTAGAGCAACTCAGAGTGGGCAACGCAGTTCTTCTCTGACCTGCTCTTTGTCCAAGGTGCAGCAGAAAGCAAGGAGAGCAGAACAGAAGCAGAGCTGTTTACCCTCTGCCTAGAACTAAGCTAGTAACATGTAGAGATTAAAAGAGGAGAACACGGACTCCTAAACTCTGTGGTCTCCATGCAGGATGCTGAATTTTTCTTACCATTTATCAAACAGAAAAGTCCTTTTGCTCAGAGATGTATGAAGACTTCTCAAAATTAGTCCTAGTCATTAGTATTGTCATGATTTTATTATTCAGCCACTTTTTCTCTTTTTCTATCTTAATAGAGGGAGACCACATAATGTCAGAGATTCTGAACCCGTAAAAAGGAGGAAGGGTGATGGAGGGAGCTATTTGCTGAGTACTGTCTTGGTGCTGAGACCTGCCAGATGCCCCATGGAATCATCTCACCTGGTCCTCTCATCAACCTGGCCGGACTTGCATCCCCAGGTTCACTGGCTAATCTTAGTGATTTACATGAGGGGACTTTCTTATTTTAGTATTTTTCTTCAGATTTAGGTTTAGTATTTTTCTTAAGTATTTTCTTTAGTATTTTTCTTTTAAGTGTTTTTCTTTAGTATTTTTCTTGTGAGCTGCCCAGCTCACAAGACAGCCTTACTACTTGACTTCCTCTAACATAAGGGGTGATTTTTTTGGATAGTGGCAGCACCTGAATATAGATAGAGTAACTCTGGGGTTTCAAACTGTTTGAAAGGGGACTTTTCTTGAAGCTAGATTTCATAACAAGAGGACTGCTTTTGAGTTGGTTTCTGTGGGGTTCTTGGGATAGACTGAGATTATTGGGGATCTAAAGCTCCATAAGTCACTCCTTGGCACCATCACTAGTTCTGGAAGCAAAAGCCTACATCTGAAACTTCTCAGCAAAGTTTATTTATCCTGGCCCTCGAAATAGTATTTTTGAACGCTGTTGCACCCCTTTGGGGGCTGGGGGCGGAATACTTTTGCCTGATTGAGTTAAACGGGAATAAGAAAGAAAGGAACCAAATGGTTAGAGAGTGACTGCTCTGCCCTGGGCATTGTGACAAGATCTTTCTTATCTTTTAGGAATAAGCATTTTGATTTATGTTGCTTAATACAAGCAATGAGCATGAGAGACTCTGTATGCTTTTTCTTTTTAAAAGCTTCCAAAGTCGATGTCAGGAATCAGAATTATTTTGCCTAAGAGTCCTGACTGTAGCAGCGGCTGTTAAAATAATACGTATCCCAGTGAGATTTAAGGCACCCAGAATGGCATTCATGTGCATGTTCTCCCCAACTTCTGCCACCGTCTAGACTTTATATCCCACTTTCACTGTACAAAGACAGAAAACAAAAGACAATGGTATATTTACTCTTTTGGCACAGGCTCATTCTGAAATAAACAAAGGCTGTTATTCTCTTAAATTGGTGACAGTATTTTTTCTGGCTCTGCATGAGAACAGATAATGGAGGGATTATAAACCTTAGTATCCCAGTTAAAGAATGTTTCCAATGGAAGTTTCGTTGTTGTTGTCATTGTTGGTTTTTTTTTTTACATTCTTTTCATGAAGATATAAAGATGTTTTGAAACTATTTGTATTGATTGCCTGGTGAATAAGTGGGGACTCAGTAGTTGACAAGCGCCCCTGTTGATCTGGATGTTTATTTACACGGGACCTTTCTTCTTGTATCTTCTCTGTTCATGTGGACGTGTGACCATGTGGACATATGACCACTTGAACAGAGGGGATCCAAAAAGAAGCATATCTTACCTGGGCAGATCGAAAGAAGCATACTTCCTTCTGATTAGCGGGTATTTAAAGCAGTCACTAGCATGCTTTTTGTAATTACTTTGGGAACATAAGGGCTACAAGGACTTTCAGGTGAGACTGAATTCCATTCATGATTTGGCCTTGTTTGAGCAGTCCTCAGTGAATTCCATGCCCCCAGGGACACATGCATGGATGAGCAACACATGGACCTTCTCCTCCCTGCTGACTGCCCTTCTGTTTTCTGGGGCAGAGCCCTTACAGCATTGAGGGGGCCTTATAAGAAAGAGGGGGCTTAAGCAGTGTTTGGTGAGAATGGCCAGTCTTTATAGAGCTAAGGTTCTCGGGCTTCTTCCTGTGTGATACTGTTGGTAACTTACAGTTCATCACTTTACAGAAATCGGTCACAAATTCCTTTCTAATTCAAGGAAGCAAATACGTGGTACTTACCACTTTTTTCACATGCAGTGTTTGGAACTTCATATTCCTTCTCTTGGGACAATGAATATTTTTCTGAAAAGGCTTGTCAAGCGTGATTTTGTTTTTGGCTTTGATTCCGTATTACCTGGATGACTTGAAGAAGGGAAGATTAAAAACAGAATTTAGGGATCATATAAGTGCAACTCCATGATCCAGACTGACTGATACACTGTGAACTTGACCAGCACCTCTCCGGTGATGCAGATATGGCCAAACCATAGGCCACACCTGGCCTTGCAAGGAGTTAGAGCACAGAGCAGATTTAGCTGTTGGTTTTGAGGATGTAAATTTCTGAAAAATCCTAGATTAAACTGCACTGACTACCAACAATATCGCTCATGGATTTCCCATTCTTATACCAAATTAAAAATTGCAGGCACATCTAGCAATTGTGTCACCTCTGTTTACATTAAAGCTTATCTTTAAGGAAAGTATCCTGGAGAATGGTTAGCAAATATGCCCTATGTTGTTGTTTAGTCACTAAGTCATGTCCGACTCTTTGCAACCCCACGGATTGTAGCCCGCCAGGCTTCTCTGTCCATGGGATTTCCCAGGCAAGAATACAGGAGTGGGTTGCCATTTCCTTCTCCAGGGGATCTTCCCCACCCAGGATAAAACCCACATCTTCTGCTTTGCAGGCATGTTTATTTATTTTTACCACTAAGCCACATGGGAAGCCCCAAAATGTGCTGTAGTTGTAGTAAAAACTAGAGATCAAAGACTTCCCTGGTAATTCAGTGGCTAAGGCCCTGAGCTCCTAATTCCAGGGACATGGGTTCCATCCCTTGTCAGGGAACTAGATCCCATATGCTACACGTAAGAGTTCACATGCCACAAGATTCTGGGTGCTGCAACTGAGACCAGGCACAGTCAAATAAATAAATATTTTAAAAATATATATAGATCAACTGTTTTTCCCCAAATGCGTATATAAAAGCTCTTTTTTTGATCATCTGCTGTGGCACATTGCCAATTGTATCTGTATCATATTGTCCCAAATTCTGTATTTCTTTAAAAAGCTAGCAGTTGCTAATTGCTGCACACAGGTTATTGTATGCATTCTAATATTTTATTGTAGTTCATAACTAGATACTCTGTTCGCCAAGAAGTCACTGGCAAATCCTTGATCTAAAAGAGAGTGTGATTGCTTTAATGGCATTTTACAAAGCAAAGGCAAATTTCATAATGTCTCATGTGGGCATAATCTCCTTGGTATGTTTGCAGGATAGAGAATGCATCAGAATATTCTTAGATAATGAAATTCTACTGTTTGTGTGTCTCAAGGCTAGATATGCTTTCTTAATTTCAGAGATCTGACAATAACAGTTCTAAATAGAAATATCAGGTAGAAGTAATAAGACACATCATCCCATTTCACAGAAATAATGGAAATTTGCAAAATACTTCTAGGCTGATTCTGCCTCAGGCCACTGTTCTGCTTAGGGAACTCATGGAAGACAGTCCTTATAGATGAGAAGGATGTGATTATAATACAGATTTGTGACATTTTTCAAAAGAAAGAAAAGTCTCACCTGATACTGGAAATTTCTGTTATTATGCTTATTATGAATGTGAAAAGCTGGTGTAGATTTTTTAATGAAGCATTTCCATCTCAGGGGAATCTTAAACTTGCGGAGGTATCTCTCTGTGGTTGCAGAATCAGAAAGCTGTGCAAAGGGAATACTAAGATAAATCCTGAAGAAGCACACTTCTCTGACTGAAGAGTGAATTGAAATTTCCTAAATGCAGGGGGATGTCAGATCAGCTTCCACAAAATATGAGAAAGAAAGTTTTGTGAGGGCCTCTGATTAAAAAGGAGCAGAAATACTGCCTAAATTAATCGGTACCCAGAGGAAGACCCTTATTCTGTAGACAGCCAGGATTAGTGTAGAGACAAGTTAGCATCTGAACCCAGTCATGGAGAGAGAGTTAGATGGAAACCAGGTATCAAGGTATTTCTAGCCAGAGTTTTGCACAAATAAGCAGGGACAGGATTCCAAACTTCCTTATATACTGTGTGTCTTAGTCTGTTCAGGTTGCTACAACAGAAATACCACAGGCTGGGTGACTTAAACAACAGACTTTTGTTTCTCACAGTGCAGGCTGGAAATCAAGTGCAGGCTCCAAAATCAAGGAGCTGGCAGATTTGGTGTCTGATGAGACCCCACTTTCTGGTTCATAGAGGGGGCTCTCTTTCTGCTGTGTCTTCCCATGGCTAAAGGCGCTAGAAGCCTCTTCAGGGATCTCTTTTATAAGGGCACTAATCCCACTGATGAAGGCTTCACCCTCATGACCTAGTCACCTCCTAAAGGTCCCTCCTAATACCATGGCATTAGGGGTTAGGTATCAACATGTGAATTTTGGAGAAACACGACTGGTCAGTTCATATCACTATGCTAAGGTGTTTGGGATTTATGAGGAAGGTATTTGGAAGCTACTGAAAGGTTTTAAATAGGGAAAGGTGAGACTGTATTGGTGCTCCAAAAATATTACTATGGGGGCCTGAGAGAGAAGTAGATCTGAAAACACAAATCTAAGGAGTGGAAAGATGATTACATTTAGATGAGAATTACTGTGAAGTAAAGTGAAATAGTAGTTAGAGGAATGCTGCTAATGAGCATATGAATTTCAGGAATATTTAGATTTCTAATCAATAACATATATTAACCACTATGATCAAGTTTATACCCAAACTTCTGGTGTCTGCTTGATTTTAAGGGCAATTACAGATCCTGGTCATTTCCTTCCCTGGCAGGATGGCCAGCTACAACCTTGACAGCACCTATCTCATATGGTTTGGGAATTGGATTCATGTCTTCAACTCTGTATTGCCAAAGGTTATGTGAACTGACATCAAAATCTGTTTCACTTCCTTTTTGGGGGGAAATTGTTGAAAACACACAGTTTCAAACTTATGATTTAATCCCATTCATTTTCTTTTAGAATCTTGATGATGATGACTTTCAGTTTTCAAGGAAGAAAATCCACTGAAAATAGTAAATCAGGCAGAACTTATCTGCAATTATTGCTCACCCTCTAAAAAGATAATGAGGATTAAAATAGAGTGTCATATATCTTGCTCAATTATAGATTATTCTGAACTTGACATGTCAGCTCTTTATTGAAACAAAAATGGAAAAAGATCCATAACTGTCCTTCAAAGATTTCCATAAAGAATAACGGAATTATCTCTGTGATGCTTCATTGTTAGTTAATTGAGTTTGCTTACAGTAAGAGCATGTAAATAGTCTTTAGAAAGATATATACAGGTTGTAAAATTTCAGCTGAATCTTAACCAATACTTTGGCCACCTGATGCAAAGAACTGACTCATCTGAAAAGACCCTGATGCTGGGAAAAATTGAAAGTGGAAGGAGAAGGGGACGACAGAGGATGAGATGGTTGGGTGGCATCACTGACTCAATGGACATGAGTTTGAGTAAACTCTGGGAGTTGGTGATGGACAGGGAAGCCTGACATGCTGCAGTCCATGGTGTTGCAGAGTCAGACATGACTGAACTGAACTGAAAATTAAGCGTGTTATAGTCATATGATTTATTTTTAGAACAAGAATTTTATTTTGGAATAATATTCTTACATTCTCCATATATGAAGAGAAATATCATATTTAACCTCCCCTCACCAGGACCCTGAGATTAATAGAGTCCTGCTCTGAGTTTCTCCAACCTCACTTTCCTAGCTATTCATGAGGACCGTATCATATCATCTACCTTCTTCACATTAATTAGGATAGGGATAGGGAACTTCTAATACAGGAAACAGCAGGTTAACAAGTTGAATTTCTGTCTTGTCATCTTGCAGTCTTCTTTTTTGTCTTTCCTTAGGTTAACTTCCAACAGGATGTTTAAAATATGCTTTCATGAAAATTATTATTATTTTCATTACAAGATTATAGTACACCTCAATGTTATCAGTCTAAGTCATTTATCTAGCTGATTTTTTAAAAATAATGCTGAATGATTAATTGTTTGATAGTCCAGAATGTGTCCAGTCTTTGTATGTTGAGGAAGGGGTATGGTAAAGAAACGAGTGATCACTAAGGAGGGACTAGAAATTGGTAGCAGAAAAGCCAGTAGAGTCCTCTGTTCCCCTGCATCTCATGGAGGGGTGTCTGCCAGTGGACAGTGGCTCAGGAGTGCTGTGTCCTGTTGCTTTTCCTCTTTATAGGACAAATCTAAAAGGAGCATTGTACAGGGGAAATACACACTTTTGGATCAAGTGCCAAGCAGCCCAGACTGACCCACTGATGATTTAGAAATGCCAGTACCTTGGGCTGGTCTTGCCAGATTCCATGCAGAGTTGGGTTCAGGCTCAGTCCTTTTCCTTGCTGGGTACATAGCTCATCTTCTCAGCTATCTAGTTTCTGGGCAACAAATAGACAGCTTTGGGGGTCATTCACTGGCAGCCTATTCTCTATTAATGGATTATGCCTTAAGGATTAGTCTTTGATGTGTCTCTTTCAGAAGCAGAATAATATAAGTAATAGTAGCTCAGTGAAAATCACTCAATCATGTCTGACTCTTTGCAACCCCATCGACTGTAGCCTACCAGGCTCCTTTGTCCATGGAGTTCTTCAGGCAAGAATACTGGAGTAAGTAGCCATTCCCATCTCCAGGGTATCTTCCCAAACCAGGGATAGAACCCAGGTCTCTCACATTTCAGGCAGATTCTTTACTGTCTGAGTCACAAGGGAAGCCCAAGAATACTGGAATGGGCAGCCTATCCCTTCTGTAGCAGATCTTCCCAACTCAGGAATCAAACCGGAGTCTCCTGCATTGCAGGTGGATTCTTTATCAGCTGAACTACCAGGGAAGCCCTTAATTGTAGCTCAAAGGCTCTATAAGTCTGGATTGATACAGGTGTGCCAATAACATGATTTTTATTACTACATCTGGAAGAGTATTGAGGCCACTACTTAATCACCTGAAGATTTTTGGTATAGTGAATCTGCCAGTGTTATTAAGTAAAATTAACTTATTTAATTTTAGAAATACTAATACCAACTGAGCTCTCTAAATCACACCAAGTCTTTGCCATTTATTTTATCTAACAAATTAATGTGTACTCTGCAGTTTAGTACCAATGCTTTGGAAAAATAAAGACAAAGCCTCTGATAAACAATGATGATCTGGCATTTTGTATGGCACCCAGAAGTTTCTATGAATCTTTGTCAAAGATGTCTCATGTGTCTTTGCCAAATATTGTGACTTAGATGGAGACGTTATTAGGTCTCCACATAAGTGGGCCATTGCTTACATAGGAAGTATTTAAAATTTTCTGCTTTAAACTTACAGTATGATAAAGTATATAGTTTTATTCTTAAACAATGACGTATAATATATTTTGCCAAGTGTTCAGGGGACTTTTATCTCACCTTGTATATTTCTGAAGCAGTTTTAAGGTAGATAAAATGACAGTGTGTTAGTTGCTTAGTTCTGTCTGACTCTTTGCAACCCCATGTAGCCCACCAGAATCCTCTGTCCATGAAATTCTCTAGGCAAGAATACTGAAGTAGGTAGCCGTTCCCTTCTCCAGGGGATCTTCCCAACTCAGGAATCAAACCAGGGTCTCCTGCATTGCAGGCAGATTCTTTACCATTTGAGCCACCAGAGAAGTCCAGTGTAGATAAAGTCTCTCTATAAAAAGGCACTCATATGCATATTTATATTCTCTGGTTTTTGCATTTGCCGTAAAGACATTTTCCAACATGTCACTCTGTACTCTATTCAGGAAGGCATCAAATATCCAAAGGTCTTTTTAAGAAGGGGTGGTTAACATTTGGAATGAACAGAGAATGCCTTAATTTTCTTTTTATGTGTCCAAAAGAAAACCTTTCTGTTCATGCCCCAGCAATGCATAGATGTCTGAATCTGTCTAGAAACGAGAAAAGAATTGAACTTTGCAGCCCTTGGGAACAGTTGTTTTGAGCTATTTTCTGATGGTATTTCAAGCCTGAGCTATTAAACTGAAAAAATAGTTTGGAATCCATGGCACTGAATTGAATGAACAGAGTAAATACTGCTGAAACTATTTCTCTTTTACAAGTAATTCTTGGCTCTTTTTGTAAACTTCATAATTTACGTGATCTCTAGCTTAAAAAGCAAAGCTATGGAAAACACTAACATTCACCTTTTAGACAGTATCTCTGTCATCTATCTAGCTATATAATTCTATATTCACAATGCTGATCCCACTTGTGGCCAAAGGAATTTGAATGAAAAACTAGGAAGCTAATTTTTTTACTGTTTAAACATTTCTCTTAGTCACAGCCCCTTTTATTAAAGAAGTCTTTTAGATATTTGCCAAACTAAAAATATTTCTTTGTCTGATAGGATTTTTCCTGTTAAATATAATATTGCCTACCTTTTAAGCTTTCATGAATTCTACTCTATAAATTTTTTGTAATTTTCAAAGTTAAATTTTATGATTTATGATCATCAGATTTTTTTTCTGAGAACATTTTAGGTTATAATATTTTCCAATTTTCTTAATTTATAGTGCTTTGCCCAGTATTCATATTTGAGTGCAAATCTTTACTAGTTCTGTCATATAAAACTAATATAGAACAAAAGATGATTTAAAATTGTAGTTTCTGAAAATGTTTACAGGGAACACTAAAAAACATCTCCAAGGAACTCAAAACAGTTTATTTATTCATTGTAAATAGTGTTATAGATGATCTGTTATCTTAAAAATCAAACAATCATTTTTCTCCTTCTTATTGAACAAAGAATGACTTGTCAACTTTCTCTGTCCATTGAGCAATCAGATTATTTTTACAAGAAGCAGATTAATCTTTTATTATTTTATTTATTATTTATGTGTTAATTTTATTTTATTTTTACAAAGAAGGAGATCAATCTTTACCAGAGTAGGAGGATGTCATATTCAGATGGGAAAGGTGTAATTCAAAGAGTAAGAAAACAACTCTATGAATAAATGCAGAAACGTGCAGGCCAAAATAAGTATTCATTGGAAAATTTTCTCACATTACTGATTTGACCTGGTGATAAGAAATTTATCCTCTAAAGTTAAAAATTTTAGACAAATCTTTGTATTGTCACTGTTCCTCCGAAACTCTGTGGAAAGTAATATTTTCTACCATAAACCTAAGGAAATAAAATGATCAGTTCACTGAAAAGCCCCCCTTCTTTCCTTCTGCCAAAAGTCCAGCCAATGTGACTGTATTTAGGCAAAAGACTTTACGAAGAAAACAGCTGCTGTTCAGTTACTTATTGCTCCACAAAGAACTTATTTAGAAATCAAAATCACTTTTGCCACGATGGTTAAAATATTGTTTTGCCTCATCGAATAGGTTTGCCACGGTCTGAGCAGATTTCAAATGTATTTGATATGCTTTATTCAGGCAGTTTAGTTGCTGAAACATCATAACTGCCACTTGAAGGATTTTTTTTTTTTTTGAAATTTCGCTTTGTAAAGGTGTATTTCTAACTTCGTTCTTAAAAAGAGAATGGTGACATTTTCTGCATTTAAATCATTTGCATCAAAGGACAAAAGAAAAAATAACTCTGCATTTTAATTTCCGAAAGAAAAATGTTTAAACATCTTCAAAGGAAACTTTTTTTTTTCAGTTGGTGATTACTTCTGAATGCAAATTAGAGTAAGCGGTAAATGACTGTTCTTCCTGATTTTCTATTGACTTTGTAAGAGTTGGTAATACAGACTCTGGTAAGAGAAAATGATTTCCAACTTTGAAACAGTCCCTGAAACAAAGCTAGAAGCCAGCTGACAGCACTGAAGCAGAATCTGGGACAAACATTATTTTTTCCCTTTTGCACCTTTTCATTCTAGCAGTGCTTTCCACCAGTGATCTTCCATCTGCCCAGTAGCCTCTGTACCAAAGTATCTTGGTCTTCCTTTGGGCTGAAGTTGCAAAATTAAAATGCCAAAGAATTTGGCATTGTAGGTAGTGGTTTTAAAAATCCTTTTGTATAGGCAAGGTTGCTATAAACTACAGATTTTTTTTCCAAAGCCTGTAAATTGAAGTTTTAGTCATTTGTAAATGTATGTGTTATCTATATATGTTTGGGTGTGTATGCTTTTTGTGTGTCTGTGGACATATGCATGTGTCTACATTATTCATAATCATTGTAAATGAAAATTACCTCTGTCAGGGAAAATAAACTGTGGCTGGATAGCCCCTAATACATTATACTTAGACAATTATTTCTCTGAGCAAAAACCAGTAATTTTTTTTTTTTTAATGAAGACAATAAAAATTAAACAGCAACCTGGAAGACATGGCTAAGGTTCCCTTTGCTTCAGTGAATGGCTTAAGCTTTGAATATGTTCTTTAGATTATGGTTCTGGAAGGGAAGGACGAGACACAATGAAGGAAATCAAAGCATAATGGGCTTTTGGAAATAATGGGAATCAGAAATTATGAAAACTGGAAGGGAGATGTGACCACGAGCTCAAGACGTTGGGGCAGCTAGGGTTCTCCAGTCCTGTCTTCCTTCACTATGCCCCTTTCAGCACATGCACACAAACCCCTGGTTCACCTGGTTCTGTTTCAATCTCTGTGGCCCCTCTTCTCCCTTGGGGCAAATTTGCCCTTCCTCTCAACCAAGAAGAAGCCAGGCTTTCTCTTGATTGGAAGCTCATGTTACCACTAACAACTTCTATAGTCTGAAGTCATTATCCTGTCTCTCTGTTCCTGCAAGTTCCTATGAAAAATACAAGCTAGATTCTCTTCTAGAAGAAGTGAAAAGGCCTCTTTTGTGAAAGCGTAGTTTGGCAAGAGAAACTCCGTGAATATCCACCTAAATCATATAGCCAAGAAATGACCAGATTGTTTCAAAAAACCCGGTCTAGGGAAATCTAACTCAGATTACAGCCTCCGTGAGAGATGGAACAATGCTGGATCCTTTGTTGGCATCCATAAATCATTCATCGATTTGAAGTAAATTTTATTGGCGGCATGGAGAGTAGTTATTTAACTGAGGGTTAGATGTAAAACCCAGAAAGGGTAGAGAGACTCAACTTCCTCTCTGACCAAGAAAACCGAGATTCACTTGTGGCTTGGACTGTAAATAAAGTAGAATGCGCCAAGGGCTAGAACTAGATGACCAAACAAAAGCCTAACATTGTCCTTGGCTGTTTCCACCTTTGAACGAGTAGTGAAGTGGGGTATGTGATTATCGCTTGTCTCCTGGGATTCTTCCTATGACAGTAAATTCGTCTTCATACTCAAATGATCTGAATATGATTTTCTGCAAAAGAAGAGATGAATAATGAGGATAAGTGGTTACCGAGAAAGTGTTTGTCTCATGGTTGTGGTGTAGAAACCCCTTTCCCTCAGGTTCAGGCACAGTAACGCGTCCTCAGTGCCTACCTGGAACCCTGGCTTGTTTCCACTGGACTAAGTCCCCATCCACTTGCACTGAAGCTCCTGCTACCTGCACAAACTTGCTCCCCCACCCCCTATAAACTGTGTTTTTGAAGCATTAAATTTAAAGCTGTCCACATATACAAAGTAGGAGTAAGAGGCGACAGCAGTGCTGGTTTCCGCAGCATCAGATCCATGCAGTGTTCTGCAGCAGAGCAGTGAAGCCACGATGCTTTGCAAAAGCAAGGGTGCACCTGCAAGAGAAGTGTCCCCTTGGCCCTGGCGAGCTGCTGAAGCTGCTGCTCTTCAGTCAATTCGCCTCTCCTGGGGCTGTTCTTACCCACTTTGCTGCCTTTCCTTATGCTTCCCCTCTGACTGTTGCAGTGAAATGAAATGAAATGCTGCAAAAGCACACATGCCTGGGGACAGAGAGAGGCAAAGAGACAGAGAACAGAGAAACACACCACTGCTGGGAATCTTAGACCACCTGCCTTGGGTGCTAATTGGCCTTTCCCTGATAACAGCAATATTACAGTGCTTCCAGATGGGCAGCAGCCATCGGGCATCTAGGTAGAAAAGGGAGGGAAAAGGTTCAGCATAACATTGGACCCTTACAGTGTTGTGCGCCCACTCACTCCTTGAGTCATCCACGGTGCAATGCTTCTTTTAATAGAGTAATCCATGTGTCAGCCTCCTATCAGGAATCAGGAGAGACCTGTTTTCAAGTTCCCCTGTGATGTGATCAGTCTGGAATTTCTCCCCCCATTTTCTTGAGGGATTATGTATCTGCCTGCTTCTAACATGAAGTAATCAAATTCCATTTTTTAAAATGGCTGTATTAACCACTGTTTTGGATTGATGACTCCCTTTTACTTAGACTTCTTCCAAACTCAATTCCGTCTAGTTCATTAAATCCCTTTCTAATTATTATACTGGCACATGCCAAATATGTTGTCATGACATTTAAGTATAATTGCCATGATTGGGTTCTGAGTGACCTGAAACTCTGCAGTCCTGTATTTGAAGACAATCACTGGATTTACATTTGGTTGGCAAATCTGAGCCCTTGGGGTCATGGTGGCAAAATCCCCAAAACTTAAAAAAAAACACAACAAAGATTTCATCACAGGTGGCATGATTTACTGCATTTCCGGGTACAGGAGAGCGATGGGGCATGGGGATAGAACTGTGGCAGCTGCAACAGAGTGGAACCATGTGGGAGTGTGGGCACAGATTGCCAGAGTTTCTAGTTTCTCAAGAGATACCCAAACACTTTAAAGTTGTTCATTCATTGTTGTTGTTTTTGTTGTTTTCATAATCACACCTGGACCAATACAGTGATGGCAAAATAAAACATGTCCATAGGCCCATCTATCAAATGGTCCGGGGCTTCCCTCATAGCTCAGTCGGTAAAGAATCTGCCTGCAATGCAGGAGACCTGGGTTCAGACCCAGATTCCTGGGTCAGGAAGATCCCCTGGAGAAGGAAATGGCAACCCACTCCAGTATTCTCGCCTGGAGAATCCCATGGACAGAGAAGCCTGGCCGGCCACAGTCCATGGGGCTGCAAGAGTTGGACACGACTTAGTGACTATATGACGACCCAATGATCCACACAGATACTATTGCTACTCTATACCAAACAAATAACTGATATATTAATAATAAAATAATTGATATAAACTTGCTAGGTCATATCCCAGAGGGCCAAGTTCTGAGAGGAACCTCCCTGTTGTCTTCATGTGTACCCCAGAGGCAGCATACTCTATGTTGGGTTAAATTCAGTCGAATGTAATCTGATTCTTGGAGATCTATCCCAGATCTCTTCTGTCCTACTTTTCTTCTACCCTTATTTTATGTAAGTACAGTCCTGATGAATTGCTTCCTATTGTGTCCCTTGTAAACATGACTTGATATTGAAAACAAGAAGTGAAAGTTGGTTTTAAAGATCTCACCTTCACTGGTTATTTCAAAGAATGTTTCTAAGATTATTTTTTGGTCTTCAGAAATCTTGCAATTCCATGGACAGAGGAGCCTGGCAGCCTTCAGTCCATGGTGTTGCAAAGAGTCAGACATGACTGAAGCGACTAACACTTTCACTACTTTTTCCTGATGTCTATAACTAGCTTTCTAAAAAGTTAAATAAATAGCAAATGGATTAAACTGTATGACTGTATGATCACCATATATTCAGTAGTATTATGTATGTATAAAATAGGCACAGCCTTTCTCATCTGCAGGTAGATATGAAGGAAAATGAGACTGAAACTCAAACTGACTAAGGGGCACACTCATAGAGACTTTTCTTTCTTTTCAGTTTTATAGATGTTGCACCAGATACATACAAGTGGCACCTTATATACCACAGTAGCTTGAGAAGTCTGATGGAGTAACTGCGTTCAGCTCAGATTACTGGCAGAGCCAGGATAAGGACTGACATCCCCTGTTTCTGCCCCTGATGTCAGCCAGTCCCTCCCCACTCATCACTACACTGTAGCGCTTTACCTTGACCCCAGGATAACTGCTACTTGGTGCACTGGCCTGAATCTTATCCTTCCCCCAAGTCCAGATGTTGAAGCCCTCATCCCAAATCTGACTGTATTTGAAGGTAGGGCTTTTAGGAGTTGATTAGGTTAATGGTAAGGTTAAAGTTAAATGGTTAAATGATTAAGGTTAAATTTAGGAGTTGATTAAGGTTAAACCTAATGAGCTTCCCTTGTGGCTCACCTGGTAAAGAATCCACCTGCAATGTGGGAGACCTGGATTGAATCCCTGGGTTGGGAATATCCCCTGGAGAAGGAAATGGCTACCCACTCCAATATTCTTGCCTGGAGAATCTCATGGGCAGAGGAACCTGGAGGGCTACAGTCCATGGAGTTGCAAAGAGCGGGACATGACCGAACGGCTAAGCACAGCACAAGGTTAAATGAGTTCCTAAGGGTGCGGTCCTAATCTGATACAGTTAGTGGTCTCAGGCAAAGAGCAGGAGGGACAGAGCTCTTTCTCCACAGATACACACTGAGACAAGGTCAGGAGGCCTGACAACATGGTAAGAAGGCAGCTGTGTGCAAGGCAGGAAGAGGGTTTTAACTGGGATCTGCAGGCATTAGCACCCTAATCTGAAACTTCTGGCCTCCAAAACTGTGAGAATAAATTTCTGTTGTTATAGCCATTCAGTCTATGGTGTTTAGTCATGGCAGCCTGAATGAACTAAGACACCTGGGAAGTGTGAAGAGACAGTTTACTCCATGACATTTTCTTAAAAGGGTCCTTTGAAGCCTCTGACACTAGAACATATAGCCTTCCAATCTGAACTTAGTCAGCCAGTCAGTTCAGTCATGTCCTGACTCTGTGACCCCATGCACTATAGCACACCAGGCTTCCCTGTCTATCACTAACTCCAGGAGCTTGCTCAAACTCATGTCCATTGAGTCAGTGATGCCATCCAACCATCTCATCCTCTGTCATCCCCTTCTCCTCCTGCCTTCAACCTTTCCCAGAATCAGGATTTTTTCCATTGAGTCAGTTCTTCGCATAAGGTGGCCAAAGTATTGGAGCTTCCGCTTCAGTGTCAGTCTTTCCAATGAATGTTCAGGATTGATCTCCTTTAGGATTGACTGGTTTGATCTCCTTGCAGTCCAAGGGACTCTCAAGAGTCTTCTCCAGCATCACAATTCAAAAGTATGAATTATTCTGTGCTCAGCTTTCTTTGTGGTCCAACTCTCACATCCATACGTGACTACTGAACTTAGGTACTGTTTTCTTAATGAGAATCGTACTCTTCTTCAATCCTGTGACTGGCTGCAGGGTTCCCCACAATAGAAGTTTCATATTGTATCTTCTTTCCACCCCACTTCCTCATGGTGTATTTTCCAGTGAACCCATGATAATTTATCTCTCAAGAAAAGTAGCAAGGTCAATTTACCAGTGTGCACACTTTCTCTTTATTGATATGCACTCCCTATTTGTAAACAGTATTTCCTTAATGGTCTGAAAGTTTTGGTTACAGTGTTTTGGAAACTGAATTATCTAACTAAATCCTTCAAAGTTTGTGCATGTGGCTAGAATCACTCAGAGTTGCACACATCGTTCAATAATCATTAGTGCCTGGTGAGAAAATTAAATATCAATTAATGATACTTTTCTTCTTGTACCCTAGATAGCCGTGTTTATTTAGAATGAGACATCATATAAGGTAAAGAGTGTCCTAAGAGCATTGACTCCAGTGAATAAGTACAAGCCAGAGATAGAATGTGGAAGGGAAAAATGGTGAAGGTGAAAAATAATCTAGGTCTTTTTTTGGAAAATTCAGATTGATCTCAGCTTATTTCTTATCCAAATAGCAAATTATTTAGTCACCAATTACTTCTGGAAGTAGTTTTAAATATACCTAAATTAAGTATATTTAAATGTGCTTAAAGATAGTAAAAATAATCTGAGGTAGTATAAAATGCATTTCTTATACAAATACATGAAACTTTACCCATAATAGTCCCAACAGCCTTTGCTCAAAGTCTTCTAATGGGAATTTATCCTTTTTTAAGAGAGAAAATTTTGGTTTTGACATCTTAATTTATTAAACTGTTTTCTTATCCTTGCCTGAATATTTCATCCCCAGAAAATCACAGATGAATTGTGCTTCTGACCTTTGGTAAAGTAAGTCCAGTTCCTCTCTGTCATCCAGTGGACTCTTCCCCATTCATTTCCCACATGACTTGACCTATAGAACCTCAACCATTTAGATCTTTCTCCTCTAGCCACATTTTATTTCATTTGTTATTAAAATGCTGAACTCACAATTGTACTCAGCAGGAATTTGTCATGAAACTATTATGGGGCAGACTAGCAACTGTCCCTCAACTTACTATTGAGAAAGTAGTATCAATTTGTTTAGACTCTATAAATTTGCTTAGAAACTGACATGTAGTAACTCAAAATACATTTTTTTAAATAAAATAAAGCAAAGTTCCTAGGTTTCATTCATCCATTTATTTTAGTCATTCAACAAATATTTATTGCTAAGTGGTTTTTTTTTCCCATAAATAAAGCAGATACGAACTGGGCCTTCTTGGAGCTTACGGATAAGTGGTAAGGTAAAGATAAAGGTGAAAGTCGTTCAGTTTTGTCCAACTCTTTACACCACAAGGACTCTAGCCCGCCAGGCTCTTCTGTCCATGGGGTTCTCCAGGCAGGAATACTGGAGTGGGTACCATTGCTTCTCCAGGGAATCTTTCTGACTCAAGGACTGAACTTTGGTCTTGTGCATTGCAGGTATATTCTTTACCATCTGAGCCACCAGGGAAGCCCCACAATTAAGTGGGGGTGGATATAAAAAGTAAATAAAGAAATCTAGAATCATAAAGATGAAGAAACAAAGCAGGTGAGGAGACGAGAGTCATTAGCTGGGGATGCCAGGGGTTTCTAGGATACGATAGATGAAATTTCTGTTGAGACTTAACTGATGGAGCCACAGGGATGGAATATTCCAGATGGGAGAAGTGGCATTTTGAGAAGGCAGTGAGTAGGAAGGAGGTGGCTATATTCCAGGAACTGGAGGAAGGCCATGGTTCCAAGGTGGGTGGGGAGAGACTGGCTCAGGAAGAGAACCTGAAATTCAAGTCCAAGCCCAGAGACCTTTGAAAGCCCTGTGAAGGAGTCTGCCTATCTTGGGGGCGTAATGCCCTTCCTGTGCAGTATTTGTGCTAGGAACAGCTTGATCCTCAGAGGACCCTCAGAGGCTGGTTCCTGGAAAAAGGATTAGAAGATCAGTACCATGTAAATACTCTCTGCCACCCCCACATCCCTGCTCTGAGGAGGTGACTGCTGCTCTCTGCCTGCACAAAAGCCCTTCAGCCAGTCTTAAGCACCGGCGTGACCTTGGGAGGCCTTTAGAGCTGCGTACCAAGAGGAAGAAGTGTAGATACATGCAAAATCTCCTATGCTGGAATCTTTATTGTTGCTTTTAGAGGTGAGGGGGGACTCTTGAGTTTGAAGATGGAAACCTTGTAACTTTCCTAGAGGCCTTGTGAGTTAACTTGGTCAGAGTATGAGGAGTATGAGAAATTCTCTAGGCTTTAGCTCACCAGTTTTATGACCAATATTTCGGTTCTTTAAAGATGTTGTGTTGTAATCTGCCTCTGAAGAGGAAGGGAAAAAGCACTGTGGCAGTGGCCTCTGGAACTTGGATATCATAAAACCAAAGTGGAAAAAAAAAAAAAGACTCAACGTTTTCATTTGCAAACTAATGGCATTTTAAAATGTGCGTTATCTATAAAACCTATCTTTTCAGAAAAAGAAAGCATTAACAAGAAATAGAACATGATATTAGAGTAATGATAGGTGAATAACCAAGTGTCTGTTTTAAAAAGCTCATTAAGTTATTGTCATTTTCTGGCATTTTGTTCTTTGAAAACCACTGTATTATGAATTCATTACTGTGGATCTCATATATTTGTCTCTATCATAAATTCTTTGATAAGTATGCAAACAGGTTATTTTTCAGGTAGCCACTTTCCAAAACTCCTTCATTTAAAAGATTGACCAGCAAATGATTTTATTGCTTCATGAAATACTCTGGGGGAAATGATCGGTTTCCATTTTCAAGGCAATCTTTTCATTTTTCTTCCTTGGCTTTAAAAATTATGACTATTATTTCTCTGCATGTTTTGCAAACCATTGTTGGTGTTTTTTGCAACCAAAAACCTCTAGGCCATCATAAGTTATATGAAGTCTCCATTATATCCAGGAGGGCTTTCCAGGTGGTTCAGTGGTAAAGAATCCACCAGCGAAGTAGGAGACACAGGTTCAATCCCTGGGTGGTAAAGATCCCCTAGAGAAGGAAATGACAACCCAGTCCAGTAGTCTTACCTGGGAAATCCTATGGATAGAGGAGCTTGGCGGGCTATATACTGTTTATATATATAGATATAGATATAGATATAGATATAGATATAGATATGCTTATACTGTTTGGGACATGTACAGATGCAACCTACAAAACATTCAGAAAGCTCCAAATCTGAGAAATCAGAAGTTCTCCAGATGTCATATTCACTAAGGAATAGAAATCTGGACTCAGCCATCTTTATTGGGAACTTTAAGGATCATCATTTCAAAAACAGATGAAGGGCTGTTTATTTCTCCTATGGTTCTCTGGAATGTAAACCTTGCTGTGTGTGCTTTGAAAAGTGCTAAGCTGAAGGTTTTAAGAACTGAAATTCTTAAATTCTGGTAAACTCACTGGAGAAAAGTTGAATTTTTTATATATATTTCTAAAGGCTTGGTTTTGGTATGATCATATAGATATCGAACATATTCAGTTGCATATTGGGAATTTCAGCTGATAGAGTGAAGTCTGCTCTTGTTCAGTGTTTCCCAGTTGTGTCTGCATGTTGGATTACACTGCAGTCAACCCTGATTCTGACTTAACTGGTCTGGAATATGATCCGGGCTGTGAAATTTGTAGATTACCTCCAGTTGATTCGAATGTGCAGACAAGTTTGGGAACTACTGCTGCAGTTCAAGGGCCTTCATTAACTCATGGCATCATACTCCTCCTGCCTCTGCCTTGGGCACTTATTTGAATACTCAGTGAGAGAAAGAAATACAGTTGTTACTTGAATATGGGTTGTTTGTTGTTGAAGTTGTTGTTGTTTAGTCACTAAGTCATGTCTGACTCTTTGTGACCCCATGGACTGTCGCCCACCAGGCTCCTCTGTCCATGGGATTTTCCAGGCAGGAATACTGGAGTGGGTTGCCATTTTCTTCTGCAGGGGATCGTCCCAACCCCAACGCATCTCCTGCATTGGTGGGCGGATTCTGTACCACTGAGCCATCTGGGAAGCCCGTCTTGAATTTGGGAGAGCTTCTCAGTTAGCATCTGCTTACTCCTCAGGCCTTATTCTGTGACCATTGGTATATGCACTGTTTCTGGGAAGCAGTGATATTTATTTTTCTGTATTTGTTTGTTAGCATTTAAAATGACGTGTTAACTGGCACCGTTTCTCTCAGCTGTCCAGGCAGTCTTGGTTATCCTGACTAAATTCAGCAGGGTCATTTCTGAGTGCTCTTCTCCCTCATAAATACCGGCCAGTCTGTTGGATTCCTCAGTCTTTCTCACAGCAGCCTCTTCCCTTTTGTTCTTTCTCTTAGTCATCTGGTTGAGCTGTTAAGATTTTGTTCTTGATTCTTTTATTCTTTTTTTAAAAAGTAATTAATTCATTAATTTTTTTTAATTCTCTATTCTTATAATAGCTTCCAACCAATGTATGATTCTGATCTCTCCCTTATCCAGCCCATCCTATTTTCTAGATTGTTTCTTCTCAGTCTACACTTAAAACTTCCAAGGCTCTCATTATATGCAGAATCAAGTTCAGACTTTCTAGACTGATGTTTAATGGTTTATACCATCAAAGTTCTACTATCTAGCCGCACTCACTTCACATTACTCCCCTGTGGTTCCAGTTAGTTTTTGTACTCTTATCAGTTGTTTTTTCTTGCTTATTCCCCTGGGCTCAGACCAGTCCTTCTGAGGAGAATTACCCTCTCAATTCAGGTTTTAAAGCCCAGATTAATTATCATGCCTTCTATGAGCTCTATATTTTATCACTAAAGCCAAGTGAGATTTTCTTCTTCTGAGAAGGCTTATGGAACTGACTCTGCCATTAGTACAGCCCTTATCTTTTGCTGGTCTGGAGTAGGGAGATCTGAGTACCTGCATTAAGTCACTCTGTTGCAGGCTTCTGGAGAGCAAAAACTGTGTCCTAAGCATCTGTTGCCCTTCACAGCAGCCAGCTCAAGGCCTCCCACATACATAAACATAAATACTTGTTAGCTTGTATGAGTGACAACTCAAAGAAATGGTTGTAAATAAAGAGGCCATTTTATAGCACCTTCTACATTAGACTATATTCTCTGGAATAGTTGACCTCCATGCATTTCTCTGGCAGCCTTTCTAGCTAGTTCTTAGGAAAGTGAGAAGCTCATAACACTGATTTTCCCCTGTGTGATTTTGTAAGACAGAAGCAAAAAAAGAGAGCCTGCTCCTTAGACTGAATAGGAATAAAATCTCTCCTCACTATCTTAAAATTTGATTGCAAAATATAAATACCAGCTTTATAGATCTGAGAGGGAATCTCTCTGCAAAGTCAGCAAAAACCATATTGTGAAAATATTTGTCTGAATCTAGAATGGGTAATTTTAAAACATAGCCTCAACAGATTGTGTTTTCCCTCTTGCTTCTTTATTTTTAATGGCTCATGGGACGACTGCCTCCCTGCCTTGGCTCTGCCCTTCTCTGACCTGTGCATCAGCTACCTCGAGTTAAGTGAGTTGCACCAAGATTTTCCATCTTCTACAATGGAATCCTGGAAGAATTTATAATTTCAAATAGACTTTTAAAATTCGTATTTAGAAAGCAGTAGGAAGATTTGTATTGTTGAAAGTCCCTCTAAGCTAAATGAAAAGCAGCTACAGATTTTTTTAATTGATGCTGCCCACAGTTATTGTCAAAATGGTTTCTCAGCGGAGTGGAAATAGTATAGTCAGAATAACTTTATGTATACGTAGCAAAACAGCTCAACCATTCAGACACAGAAAATTTGCATGGCTGCTGCTGCTGCTAAGTTGCTTCAGTCATGTCCAACTCTGTGTGACTCCATAGATGGCAGCCCACCAGGCTCCCCCGTCCCTGGGATTCTCCAGGCAAGAACACTGGAGTGGTTTGCCATTTCCTTCTCCAGTGCATGAAAGTGGAAAGTGAAAATTGAAAGTGAAGTCGCTCAGTCGTGTCTGACTCTTAGCGATCCCATGGACTTAGCCCACCAGGCTCCTCCATCCATGGGACTGAAAATTCCTGCAGTTTATCCCATGAAGAGGTACCCCGGACAAGCTCTGTATCTTGTTCTGATCAAGTGATGAGGTGGAAATGACGTTTAACTTCTGAGCAATGCCTCCAGATGCTTGCAGCCTCCACCCTTACTTGCTTGTATTCTCTCAGCTAGAATAAGCCCCGTCTGCTCTCCTTGGGCTTGAGATGGCACAATGAGATAGAGACCCTAAATGTGTGGCCAAGTCCATGTGGAACCAACCAACATGAGAACTGGCCAGAGACCAGCAGTGAACCCAGCTGACACCATGTAGGATGAAAGCAATGCCCAGCTGCACCCAGTCTCACCTCAACTGAATCCTGAACAAAAGAATGGTTGTTTCAAGCCTCTGAGTTTGGGGGTTGTTGGTTATCCAGCAATAACTCCTGACAGAAGTAGCTTGTGGTGGGGGGTGCAGGGGAGGTTGTCATAGATCATGGAAATTTCAAGAATACTAAACTGAATAGTGAATAAAATTGAAGAAAGTAGCTAGACCATTCAGGTATGACCTAAATCAAATCCCGTATGACTATACAGTAGAAGTGAAAAATAGATTTAAGGGCCTAGATCTGATAGATAGACTGCCTGATGAACTATGGAATGAGGTTCCTGACATTGTACAGGAGACAAGGATCAAGATCATCCCCATGGAAAAGAAATGCAAAAAAGCAAAATGGCTGTCTTGGGAGGCCTTACAAATAGCTGTGAAAAGAAGAGAGGAGAAAAACAAAGGAGAAATGGAAAGATATAAGCATCTGAATACAGAGTTCCAAAGAATAGCAAGAAGAGATAAGAAAGCCTTCCTCAGTGATCAATGCAAAGAAATAGAGGAAAAGAACAGAATGGGAAAGATTAGAGATCTCTTCAAGAAAATTAGAGACACCAAGGGAATATTTCATGCAAAGATGGGCTCAATAAAGGACAGAAATGGTATGGACCTAACAGAAGCAGAAGATATTAAGAAGAGGTGGTAAGAATACACAGAAGAACTGTACAAAAAGATCTTCACGACCCAGATAATCATGATGCTGTGATCACTCACCTAGAGCCGGACATCCTGGAATGTGAAGTCAAGTGGGCCTTAGAAAGCATCACTCCGAACAAAGCTAGTGGAAGTGATGGAATTCCAGTTGAGCTATTTCAAATCCTGAAAGCTGATGCTGTGAAAGTGCTGCACTCAATATGCCAGAAAATTTGGAAAACTCAGCAGTGGCCACACGACTGGAAAAGGTCAATTTTCATTCCAATCCCAAAGAAAGGCAATGCCAAAGAATGCTCAAACTACCGCACAATTGCACTCATCTCACATGCTAGTAAAGTAATGCTCAAAATTCTCCAAGCCAGGCTTCAGCAGTGCATGAACTGTGAACTTCCTGATGTTCAAGCTGGTTTTAGATAAGGCAGAGATCAAATTGCCAACATCTGCTGGATCATGGAAAAAGCAAGAGAGTTCCAGAAAACATCTATTTCTGCTTTATTGACTATGCCCAAGCCTTTGACTGTGTGGATCACAATAAACTGTGGAAAATTCTGAAAGAGATGGGAATACAGACCACCTGACCTGCCTCTTGAGAAATCTGTATGCAGGTCAGGAAGCAACAGTTAGAACTGGACATGGAAAAACAGACTGGTTTCAAATAGGAAAAGGAGTACATCAAGGCTGTATATTGTCACCTGCTTATTTAACTTCTATGCAGAGTCCATCATGAGAAACGCTAGGCTGGAAGAACCACAAGCTGGAATCAAGATTGTGCTGGGAGAAATATCAATAACCTCAAATATGCAGATGACACCACCCTTATGGCAGAAAGTGAAGAGGAGCTAAAAAGCCTCTTGATGAAAGTGAAAGTGGAGATTGAAAAAGTTGGCTTAAACCTCAACAATCAGAAAACGAAGATCATGGCGTCCGGTCCTATCACTTCATGGGAAATAGATGGGGAAACAGTGGAAACAGTGTCAGACTTTTTTTTCTGGGCTCCAAAATCACTGCAGATGGTGACTGCAGCCATGAAATTAAAAGACGCTTACTCCTTGGAAGGAAAGTTATGACCAACCTAGATAGCATATTCAAAAGCAGAGACATTACTTTGCCAACAAAGGTCCGTCTAGTCAAGGCTGTGGTTTTTCCAGTGGTCATGTATAGATGTGAGAGTTGGACTGTGAAGAAGGCTGAGCGCCAAAGAATTGATGCTTTAGAACTGTAGTGTTGGAGAAGACTCTTGAGAGTCCCTTGGACTGCAAGGAGATCCAATCAGTCCATTCTGAAGGAGATCAGCTCTGGGCTTTCTTTGGAAGGAATGATGCTAAAGCTGAAACTCCAGCACTTTGGCCACCTCATGCGAAGAGTTGACTCATTGGAAAAGACTCTGATGCTGGGAGGGATTGGGGGCAGGAGAAGGGGATGACAGAGGATGAGATGGCTGGATGGCATCACTGAGTCAATGGATGTGAGTCTGAGTGAACTCCAGGAGTTGGTGATGGACAAGGAAGCCTGGTGTGCTGTGATTCATGGGGTCGCAAAGAGTCGCACACAAATGAGCGAGTGAGCTGAATGGAGTGAATAAAATATATAAGTAAATTGGATTGGTTCGTATATGATTTTTTACTTGTACCTTGGTATTAAGAAGAATTAACCACTGTAACATCTTTTCTTAGGAGGTAATAAGGTGAAAATAACTAGGTTTGAAAAATATAAAGAAGGACTATAACCTGCATATACTGAGTATGATGTACCAATGTTTACTATTTAGAATATAGCAGTGAACCCAATAGAAGAGAGAGAGAGATTTTAAACGGGGACAGTAAAAAGTTTTTAAGTCCAAAGATAAAAGTTACAAAGGAAATTAAAGCAGACTCAGAAATAAAGCATGACAGACTAGGAAAGGTGCATGAAAGACCAGGCGCACAGTATGGTGTTGGGGTGCGCTGCGTGCTCATGGGGCAACAGGAGGGCCAGCAGAGTTGGTGAGGCATATGATGAGGAAGGTGAAGGGGAGGGGCTGGCTCCAGTGTTTGTAAGGACTTTGGGTTTTTTTTCTAAAGTGTGAAGGGAAATCTCCTTAGCGCAGGAGAGGGATATGATCAGGTTTCTGCTTTAAGAGGATTTCTTTTAAAAGGATTACTCTACTTTGTAGAGAATAAACTAAAGGTAACTGAGATGAGAAGCAGGGAGACCTGTGAGGGAGCTATTACAGAAGGCCTGAGCACTAGCCTCATGAAAGCAAAGTGACCAAAGGTAATATTTGTTGAGGTCCCAAGAGAATTTAATACCTATCAGGCATTTTAGAAGTGGAAAGAACATAGACATTGGAGAGATATAGGCCCTTTTTTTTAAAAATATCCCTGGGTTTTATGTGATGCCAAGCAACTTAGTTGGTGTTTCTGAACTTTAGTATCCATACAATTCATTGACTTGTAAAGATTATATGCATAATGCATATTATGTGCTAGGCTGAGAATTGGCACTCATGAGAGTTAGCTACACTTATTAACCAGCTCTCGTAAATATGTGGTTTTCTTAGTTTTAAAGTAAAAGATCTAAAACAAAGACCTACTAGCTAAAGTCTAATAGTAGATGGCAAAGACAGAACAAATGAATTCAATATGTAGAGATTATAGCACTCTAATTCAGTATTAGATACTAGATGCTTGGTCAGGCCAGTTAATAAGGGGCTGCTGAAACACAGAAAGTAAGTGACTATTTTTCCATCATTTTGTCATTCCAAGTATGAGAGTATATTTATCTATTTCTAGTTTACCAACAACATAGCTCTTTTCATGTTTTATTGGGTTTAATAGTTTTGTAAAGTATGTTTATCACAGATCAAATATACATATACAATTTACTTCCAAGCTGTATTTTCTCCTAATTCTTGTTCTATTTCCCACATATTAATTTTGCCTCAAAACCAGTACTATAAAATTTGCAAGTGAGAAAAACTAAAATAATGTGAGATATATTATCAATTAATTTTTTTAATTTTATTGTGAAAGATGTGAACATTGTGATGAAGAGGGCTTAAAAATATATTTAAATAAATGGAGACAGTGTGAAGAATTACCTGTTATTTCACCAAATTTAGAAATTTGAAATAATTACCCAAGTAACATATCTTGTTTATCTGTCCTAATGTTAGGTTTTTAAATATAATTCCAAAATTCCAATGACATTAATATGATTTTATTTAGAGGTAATTGTCAGTCCCTGTAGCTAGATAACTGATAGAACTGGGTACCAAATTTTCTGTAATAGCCAGCAATATTCTCACAAACATAGTTAGGTTAAATATCCTGGTGCTTCTCTTTACTAGCATAATGTGACATATACTATTAATGATGAAATTACTTTCTTTGTTTGCTATACTTTCTATGCTTTTTCTTTTAGAGAAATATTTTGATCATAAAAATGGCAAGGCAATTACATGAAATTTGGTGAAAAGGTGGGTTTTGTTCAGGGGTGGACACTATTTGTGAAAATTGTTCTCAAATATTAACTGCTATAGAGCACTGCTCACTCTGTTAATTAGGGACTGCAGGCGATCTCTGATGTTTGAGGAGAATTCATGCTTCAGTAAGAGTTAGTAGCATAAAAATATAAAATGTCTCAAGTTTTTTTTTAAAGACATGAGAGGTTGAAAAGAAGACATGGAAAATTTTATTCTTTGACATTAAAGGTGTAATAATATGCTGGATAATTATATTAATACCTGTCACTTGAAATACAAGACTGGATAGTTTGGGGACTGTAACAGTCACCTTAGAAATGAAAAGATTGGTCAGTTCATAGGAGGAAATTACCCAGCCTTTCCACAAATGGTTATGTGAAAACTGTCAACTGAGTTATAATTTTTAGAAATTGCTCTAGAGTAAATTTTTCCATAATTCTTGTAAAAATATAAATAGTAGTTATTTCTCAATTTTTTTTCTAAGAAATAGGCCAAGACAGGGAACTGTATGGATTTTCAAAAAGCCATCTTATTTTAGAAAACTTGGGTGGCAATTCTGATTAATACTAGAGAATGACATGAACTTTCAAAGGTATTAAATTTAGGGTTTTTTGTTTGTTGTTGTTTTTTTTTTTTTTTTACAAATCCAAAGTTAATAAATGAACTATCTGTATGTGCTATCAACTGGATTTTGTCTTCCCTAAATTCATAGGTTGAAGCCCTAATGCCCAGTGGTTATATTTGGTCGGCCAAAAAGTTCGTTCTAGTTATCCTGTCACATCGTATGGGCAAACGTGAATGAACTTTATGGCCAACCTAGTATTTGGCAATAGGGCCATTACAAGGTAAAGATTAAATGAGGTCATTAAGGGTGCAGCCCTAATCCAATGGGATTGATGTACTTATAAGAGGAGAAGTGAAGTGAAGTGATAGTCAGTCACGTCCGACTCTCTGCCACCCCATGGACTGTAGCCCACCAGGCTTCTCTGTCCATGGCATTCTCCAGGCAAGAATACTAAGGTAGGTTGCCATTCGCTTCTCCAGGGGATCTTCCTGACTCAGGGATTGAACCTGGCTCTCCCACACTACAGACAGATGCTTTACCATCTGAGCCACCGGGAAAGCCCTTATCAGGAGAGGAAGACACTAAGGAACTTCCTCTCAGCCATTTGACAACATAGCAAGAAGGCAGTCATCTACAAGCCAGGAAGACAGCGTTCACAAAACCACATCAGCCAGAACTTTGATCTTAGGCTTCCCAGAATCCAAAACTGTGAAAACTAAAGTTTTGTTATTTAAGCCAGTCTATGGTCTTTTGTTACAGCGGCTTGAGCAGACTAAGACAGCAGTTTATGGTGCCAAGTTCCTGCCTTAGCATGAATGCTACATCCAGAACAGAAGTGGTCATAATTTCAAATTATGATGGTTTTTTATGATTACCAGGACATTTTGAGGTCCCTTACACCATTGTCTTTTGCAATTGATGAGAAAAATACACCAAGAATTATAGAGAAATTCAGTGATATGATCAAATGATCACACATTTTATGCATCATGATATATTGTGCATTTAAAAAATGCATACAAATACAAATTTAAACATAATGCATACAAATACAAGACCTGTGATTTTTTTCAGTTTGCACAGATAACGTAGTGTCCCCAGGGATTCCTACACTCCTTGCAACAAGTCTGTTAAGTTGCCTCCAATCTTGGGGCCAGTCTACAACTTACCAACAAAGATAGTTAGGGACCTATTGAAATTGTACTATACTATCCAATTACTATAGCTAGAGACCTGTGCCTGCTCTTCAAACTGCACACTTGTATTTCTTTTGGTGGGTATCCCCAAAGTCTTCTGATTCATCCCTGGCAATGTCTTCCCATTTTTCTTGTGGCTTTAGTATCTTGGGACCTGAAAGGCATTTTAAGAGACACCTACTTCAATTTCTTACATAGAATGAAGTCCAGAACTTACAGTGGCTATTTAAGAGACAAAAACTGTACTTCAACCCAAATCTCCATTGAGCAATGTTACTGATATGCTAATTTTGTGCTTTTTAAATAGAAATCTCCTACATATTTAAAAAAATTTTTCATGCATACATTTTTTTTCTGTAGTTTTTCTTTCTTTTTTTTTTTTCTGAGCCTTCAGGGGTTCTTTGTAAATTGACAATGCATCTCTTAAGTGGCCAATGTCTGATTTGGTTTTACCTGGTTTTATTTATAAAAGGTAAATTGAGATGTTAATTCACTCAAAACTACCCCAGATTCTCTCTCTGGAGGATTCTTTCTCACCCTTCTAAGACTGGGAGTGCTCTCTCACGTTTATTCTTCCAAAGTTTAAAGGTTTCTACCAGGAGGAGATAAATGTATATTATCAATATATCCAGATAGAAATTGCTATTTGTTTCATTTAATAAATGAGTCAACACAAACACATACCAACACATTCCAAAATGCCTGGAGAGCTAGGCAGCCACTTAATTGAATTATGGAGCTTTGGTTTTATTATTATCTTGAAAGATCATAAATGAATATATTATGCTTGCTTGGCCGTATACTTTACCTCTCTCTACATAGCAGGAGACATGATCTCATCTAAGAGAAACTGTTACTGGGAAAATGAAAAATATTTTATAATGGAAATATTGCTGGGATCCCATATTTTATTGTGTCACATAATAAACTGACTTCACAATAAATTCACATACACAGCACACACACACACACGTACACACCAACTAATCTTATATTCTTGGATCGTCATTTAACTAACCTCTTATGAAGAACTGATAAATTAAAGAGTCTAGACAAGATTTCTAGGGAGACAGACCATGCTGCAAATAGATCAAGTAGGTAAAAACCCTTAGAGAAATGGTAAAGGAATCTGTGAGAGACTGAAAATGCATAAGAGATATGCATAATGAGAACTGGTACAATGATCTGATATAATCAACAGGAGACAGAGAATTGATTTTAATTCTTCTGACACCACAACATTAAGTTGAACTTTTTCCTGCATAATTGTTCAGAGTGTCTGAAAATGGGTATTGCTATAGTACTTGCTGATGTATATCGAAGGCTATTTGAAGCTAATATGGAATTGTCCCTATCATGGTAAAATTGTATGGGGCTAATTTAATAATTCTTTATATTCTGTCCATATGCTTTTCAAATGTGCTTAAATATGTTGGTCTAATTTCATTCTTTGGCAACGCAGTGACGGAAAGCTAAATCCTCTCACTGGCTTTTAATTAATAGAGACGCTCATGTGACCTAACTATCTTCCTATACTACCTTCCCTGTAGGTCACCTTCTTGTAATGTAGCTGGGAAAATTGGAGGTTACCGTGGATTTTTCATCCACCTCTCTTTCCATGTCTAATGGTGTCTTCAATTCTCCCAGAAGATCAACTGGGCAATACCTGCAGGTCCAGGACCCCTGCCATCCTCTGTGTGATTTTACTTCTGGCCAAAGAAGGATTATAAGCCCAGGGAAGTTCACACTTTCAGTCCACTGAAATGAACTGAAGGCGTAATTGACTTCACTGAACTGACAGAATATATTAGTGACCAAGCGTGTGAGAACCATAGAGCAGATCACCTGCCTTCAAGTTCAATGCTGTAGTCCACATCATGTTCCCCTCCCCGCAGCTTTCCCTGCCTTCCATCCTCTGCCCACGACTTTGTCAGAATGTAGCTGCATCTCAGCATACTGCCTCTTTTTGAGATTCTTCATAAAATTCCTGGAAAAAAGCCAGGAGATTATACTAGGATAATAACTAAAAGCAAAGCACAAGCAACTCATTAAAAGTCTCTCAGACAAGGAATTTGGGAGTGTCAGAAAGAGAAAAACAAATATCACATATTAACACATATATGCCAGAGAAGACGATGGCAACCCACTCCAGTACTCTTGCCTGGAAAATCCCATGGATGGAGGAGCCTGGTAGGCTGCAGTCCATGGAGTCGCTAAGAGTCAGGCATGACTGAGCGACTTCACTTTCACTTTCATGCACTGGAGAAGGAAACGGCAACCCACTCCAATATTCTTGCCTGGAGAATCCCAGGGACAGAGGAGCCTGGTGGGCTGCCGTCTGTGGGGTCGCACAGAGTCGGACACGACTGAAGCGACTTAGCAGCAGCAGCAGCAGCAGCAGCACATATATGCAGAATCTAGAAAAATGATACAGATGAACCTGTTTCCAAGGCATGAATAGAGACACAGACCTAGAGAATGCACAAGTGGACACAGCAGGGGAAGGAAAGGGTGGGGCCAGCTGGGGGACAGGGGTCGGCCTATATACACTGCTATGTGTGAAATACAAAGCTAGTGGGAAGCTGTTGTATAATAGCCCAGGGCACTATGTACCATCTCTTACATGGTACAGCCATTGTTTCCACTGAAAATTATGGAGAAGTATCAGCCTATCCAAGGTTTTTTACTTATTATACATGATTCAATTTGTCTTGCTAGATATGTACAAGATTTCTGATTCTTTTTTTTTAACCTATGAGAAATTTCACCAGACGATTTCTTAATATTCAAAATTGTATTGCAGATTTACTTGGGACATAGTGTATGATTCAAGTCTTTATCTCAGAAAAAAATTATTCTAATATAATTAAAGAGACTTGTCTAAGTCAACTAAGTGTGTGGATATATATGTGTGTGTATGTATATCGTTATTTTAAAATATATAAAGTTTGTAAAATGTATGTCATTTTAAAATAATTTCATTATCATTCATATATATATATATATATATATATATATATATATATACTTCATTCTTCTTTTCCATTTCATTTTGTGTACGTTTCTCAAGACTTTCCCCTATGTCCTGACTAGTAACTAATCACATTTATTCTGCTGCTGTTGGGCTTTCCAGATGGCTCAATGGTAAAGAATCTGCCTGCCAATGCAGAAGATGCTGGAAAGGTGGGTTTGATCCCTGAGTTTGGAAGGTCTCCTGGAGTAGGAAATAGAAACCCACACCAATATTCTTGCCTGGGAAAATCCCATGGACAGAGGAGCCTGGTGGGCTACAGTCCATGGAGTTTGCAAAGAGTTGGACACAACTGAGGGATGGTCGTGCGCACGCACACACACACACACACACACACACGCACACACACACACACATTCTGCTCTTGTTTCTACTAATGATTTCATCTCGTAAATTTTTCCTTTGTAATTGTCAGCTCACTTTCTTCTTCCTTTTGTAATTTGCTCATATCCTTTTGGTTTCTTATATCAACATGATTTTTTAAATTGATTATTCATATCACTATTTGTTACTTATTGTTTTTGAGGAGGTTTATATACACAAGTAATATTTTTAAATGGCTTTACCTTTAAATATACTATATGACCCTTGTGAAATCATTAACATAAGAATATAATATATTTGGTGTATATTAACACCTGGCAAGAACCATTCAAATTATATTTCTTTATTTATTATGAAACTATCTTTGAAAGGTGACCAATCCATTAAGTGCTAAATAACTTTACCTAAGATCTTTGGTTATGTTTTATGTATCTGTATATTTCAAATGACTAGCACAGTGATGTTCATACAATATACTCATGAAATGAATTTAGAGTTCAAATGCTGTTACCACATAAGGCAATATGAGGCATCCATAAAAATTATTTAACATAAAATCAACTTAATACCTATGAAAACAAGAGAAGACCACATGTGGATTAGGAATTGAGTGAACTGATTGTTGCCAAATGGTTAGGCTATAGTCGCAAAGACGTTTTCTCTGTATTTTTGGTGTATGTCCTCTGTTTACAGCTGCACATTTCCAGACATGTCTGAAAAGCATGGACTTATAGGATTTATAGCTACCTACTGTGCCATCCACTTTCAGTAACAGTTGGTTTCCTAAATGAATTGGCAAGTAGGCATATCACAGTGGTGTTTTGTTTTATTTTCTATGATGTTAGAAATAGTTTACTTTGGAGCAGAATAGGAAAATCTTTACGCCTGAAGTGGCTTTTGGCAAAGCTTTAAGTACCATTACTCCTATAAAGGACAATATGTGGTTTGAATAATTTAGTAGTGCTAAGATGTCATATTTTTGAGACATCTAGTTTATGGCGTTCCTGAATAGCTGAGCCAAACACCTCTCCCAGGAATTTAACAACTTCTGTCTCTAAATTCCTAGGTAAACAATAAATTGTCTTCCTCTTTGAATAGAAGTTTCCATGACAACCTGGCAAGCTTGGGCTATAGAAGGCAAACACCAAGAAGTCAAAAGGCTTTAGCTTACAGTATTTTCAAAGATGTAATATTGTTTTGAGAAGCTCCGATTTAAGTGAAAATGTAAATGTATGTTCACATAGCCATATCAGTAATTATAATTACTGATTAGAGACCAAAATATGTATATTTTTGCAGCAAGTCCATTGTTTAGCACAACGATACTCTTATTCTTTATGTTAACTTCAAGACTATGTCTTGATTCATTACAAAGACTTAGAGGTTAAAGGAAATACCAAAGTCATTTTAGATATGTTGATTGCAACAGTTATACTGAACTCTATACTGAAAGTTTATAATATTAAAGAAAATATCTATTTGGCAGTTATATAAGAATTTGGCACTATCATAGAATCTGTTACATAACTCATATAAAGATTATATCTCTGACCTTAATGACGCTGAACTCTGTAAAAATACTAGGAATAGGAAGAAAAATTAATTTTTTAATTTAAGCTCATTGAATATTTTCTTCAAAACCACTCTATTATACCATTCGTTGAAAAATTAAATGAGTCATTATCATTTGCTATTCAGACTTGATGATTTCTGGCAGGTTAGATAAAAGTTTTCATTTCTTCTATGTGATTTGATGGAATACTAGATATGAATGGGAGATGTTTGTTATCCAGATCTATAAATGTGTAGATAAGGTTGTCTTATTCAACACTGCTTAAGTCTCTTTTCATGCAAGCTAAGAAAACTTGTTTGTCAGGATTCTTTTGGTTGATAATAACTCAACTCAAGGTGTTTTAACAATACAGGAGATTTAACGATTCATCTAAGTGGTTGAACAAGTCTAGGAGCTGGCACACTTAGGTATACTGGTTAGGGATCTGGCTCTTTCTTTGCCTTACGTATGGGCTTATGGTTCTGTCCTTATCTCTGTTTGCTTTGGCTTCAGGCAAGGTTCCCCCTGGGTAAATTGGTGGCAGTAGTTCCAGGTCTCACACCTACACATCTCAACAATCAGAATCAGGGAAGTTATCTCCTCTCTACATAGTTCCCTGGATGTCTCACTAATTGGCCTTTCTTAGGTTATAGGCTCATCCTAAACAATCAGCCATTGTTGCCAGAAGTATGGCATTTGTAGAAGGACTTGTACCCAAAGTCAAGACAGGTACTCACCACTGAAAGCTTTCCCAGACAATGGGGAGGAGCTGAAGGACAACCGCAAAGCTCGTTACTCTCCTAGAACCCAGGCCGTCCATGTCATCACCTCTGGAAAGGAGAGCCAGAAGATCATTCAACCTTGCCTGAAGCTCCTTTGAGTTGCAGACTCTTATTCCTACTTCTTTCTTTGTATTTCCCTTTTTATTCTTCTCTGTTGCACTTTATCTTTAATCATGGGTATACATGTAATCTGTATATGATACCTAGAGTTTAATTGGAGATTTTCCTAGGATTTATTTTTTAAATTTACTGTTAACATTTAATCACATTTCTCAAGATTTACACTTGGTGTCATATTTTTTCTCTTAGTCATGAAGCAACATCTATTTAGAATATTGCTTACCATATTCCTGTCCTTTATGTAGGGATTAGGGTTAGGGTTAGTAACATATATATGGTACTTAAGAAAAGGTACATGGAAAAAAAAAAAAAAGAAAAGGTACATGGGATTCTTATTTAGACTGGATCTCAAGGAAAATCATATTTTATATAATTAGCACTTAAATAATAAATGCATTAGATAAAATATATCCCAAATTTTATTATTCAAATCATAGACACTCTGTTCACTAACCATTAATCTTACATATACCTGAGTGGTTTCAAATATGTTCTGTTTAGAGACTCCTGAAGTTGATAAGCTAAATTCAAATTACATTTTATGAGAAAATAAACCACAAAAAAACCTAATTGTGTTTCAGATTAGTCAAGAATAATATGATTACTGAGTGTTCCTCAGCAAAAATGCCTTTTAAAGCATGTAAATATTCAATGGATGAGAAACAAGAAAAATAAAGGTTTTGTGGCAGGTTCCATATTGATATCAATAGTGAAAATTCAAGTAAAAATGGAATTCACCAACCCACATTATAGGCAAGAGATGTATTATGTCAATTTCTCAGTCAGTTCAGTTCAGTTCAGTTCATTTGCACAATGGTGTCCACCTCTTTGCGACTCTATGAACTATAGCACGCCAGGTGTTCCTGTCCATCACCAAGTCCCAAAGCTTGCTCAAACTGATGTCCATTAAGTCAGTGATGCCATCCAACCATCTTATCCTCTGTCTTCCCCTTTTCCTCCTGCCTTCAGTCTTTCTCAGCATCAGGGTCTTTTCAAATGAGTCAGTTCTTCACATCAGGTGGCCAAAGTATTGGCGTTTCAGCTTCAGCATCAGTCCTTCCAATGAATATCCAGGACTGATCTCCTTTAGGATGGACTGGTTGACTCTCCTTGCAGTCCAAGGGACTCTCAAGAGTCTTCTCCAGCACCACAGTTCAAAACCATCAATACTTCATTGCTCAGGTTTCTTTACAGTCCAACTCTCACATCCATACATGACTACTGGAAAAACCATAGCTTTGACTAGACAGAACTTTGTTGGCAAAGTCATATCTCTGCTTTTTAATATGCTTATCTAGATTTTTTAATATGCTGTCTAGAAAACTCAATTTCTACGACCATTCAATGAAAGCAGGGCCAAATCCTAGTTTAAAAGGAGAAGTTTGAATTTGTTGTCACTCAATAGTAATTATAGTTCACATTATTAGAAAAGACTAGTTCCAGAAAAACATCTATTTTGCTTTATTGACTACGCCAAAGCCTTTGACTGTATGGATCACAACAAACTGCGGAAAATTCTTAAAGAGATGGGAATACCAGACCACCTGACCTACCTCCTGAGAAATCTGTATGCAGGTCAGGAAGCAACAGTTAGAATTGGATGTGGAACAACAGACTGGTTCCAAGTCGGGAAAGGAGTATGTCAAGGCTGTATATTGTCACTCTTCTCATATGCAGAGAACATCAAGCAAAATGCCGGGCCAAGTGAAGCTCAAGCTGGAATCAAGATTGCTGGGAGAAATATCAATAACCTCAGATATGCAGATAACACCACTCTTATGGTAGAAAGCAAAGAAGAACTAAAAAGCCTCTTGATTTAAGTAAAAGAGGAGAGTGTAAATGTTGGCTTAAAGCTCAACATTCAGAAAACTAAGATCATGGCATCTGGTCCCATCACTTCATGGCAAATAGATGGGGAAACAATGGAAACAGTGACAGACTTTATTTTTGGGGGCTCCAAAATCAGTGCAGATGGTGACTACAGACAGAAATTAAAGATGCTTCTCCTTGGAAGAAAAGCTATGACCAACCTAGATAGCATATTAAAAAGCAGAGACATTACTTTACCAACAAAGGTCTGTCTAGTCAAAGCTATGGCTTTTCCAGTAGTCATGTATGGATGTGAGAGTTGGACTATAAAGAAAGCTGAACGCAGAAGATTTGATGCTTTTGAACTGTGGTGCTGGAGAAGACTCTTGTGAGTCCCTTAGACTGCAAGGATATCCAACCAGTCCATCCTAAAGGAAATCAGTCCTGAATATTCACTGGAAGGACTGATGTTGAAGCTGAAACTCCAATACTTTGGCCACCCAATGTGAAAAACTGACTCATTGGAAAAGACCATGATGCTGGGAAAAATTGAAAGTGGGAGGAGAAGGGGACAACGGAGGATGAAGTGGTTGGATGGCATCAGCGACGCAATGGACATGAGTTTGAGGCTCTGGGAGTTGGTGATGGACAGGGAAGCATGGGGTGCTGCAGTACATGGGGTCGCAAAGAGTGTGTGTGTGTGTGACTAGACTGTACTGAATTCCAAAAGTGACATTTTTTATTTAGGCAGCAGCAAATAGAAACCTAACATTACTGGTTTAGTAAAGACCATTGTACACAGATTGCTCATTAGCCTTTGTGTTTTGTTTTTATGTAACAGTTTATTCTAAAGAGGCTTATTACTTTTATATTTTAAAAATCTAATTCACTTACCTTGAAAGTGAAAGTGAAGTCACTCAGTTGTGTCTGACTTTTTGCGACCCCACGGACTGTAGCCTAACAGGCTTCTCCGTCCATTGGATTCTCTGTCCATTGGATTCTCCAGGCAAGAATACTGGAGTGGTTTGCCATTGCCTTCTCCAGGGTATCTTCCCAACCCAGGGATCAAACCCAGGTCTCTTGCATTGCAGGCAAATTCTTTACCCTTTGAGCCAACAGGGAAGCCCCACTTTCCTTAGAGATTATTTAACTCATATACTCACACTTCTAATTCCAGTAGAATCATTTTTGTTTGATCTTTTATGAATTTTAGGAATACCTCTGTTCTTTTTTTTTTTTTTTTTTCTTTTGGGGGCTGACTTTTTCTTCTTTATAATGAAACTCTAAGTATTCCAGGCAGAGTGTGCGTGCTCAGTTGTGTCCGACTCTTTGCAACCCCATGAACTGTAGCCCACCAGGCTTCTTTGTCCATGGGATTTCCCAGCCAAGAATACTAGAGTGGGTTGCTCTTTTCTCCTCCAGGGCAATCTCCCCGACCCATGGGTTGAGCCCGTGTCACTTGAGTCTCCTGCATTGGCAGGCAGCTTTTTTACCCCTACCACCACCTGGGAAGCCCAAAACTCTATATGTAACTCTTTAAATTATGTAAGTTTGATGTTTAAATGATTTAAATGTTTCTCTTTTTAAAAGGGAATCAGAAGAAAGAAAAATATTTTTTGATCCTAGGACAATAAGAGTATTAAAATTTTAACTGATGTGAAAAAAACATTGAATGTAGCACTAAATTCACCTGAAAAAGAAAAAAAAAAATTGTTACAAGTAGATTCATCTTAGAGGTATTATTTTAAAATGCAGTCAGAATCAACACAAAGCTTATAACAAGAACCAAATATGATTACCTCTATATTTGCTTGCCACAGTTCTGACACACTCTCAATTTTAGAGTAAAAATGGTGTTTAAACGACTCTAGGGAAAGGGCAA